>NW_020897762.1:1125590-1229940 GCF_003984885.1 Neopelma chrysocephalum | reverse complement strand
ATGAGAAGAAGAAGGAGGATGAGAAGAAGAAGGAGGATGAGAAGAAGGAGGATGAGAAGAAGGAGGATGAGAAGAAGGAGAAGGGGGGGGGGGGGGGGGGTCTCGGGCTGCCGGCTGCAGCGTGCAACATCGCCGGGTCTGTCATCATCCTCCGGCGGCGGGAGGGCGGGGGAAGGAGGAAGGAGCGGGGCGGCCTCACCTGACGAGGTCGAGGAAGGAGTCCACGGTCTCCTTGCTGGTGGGCAGCGCGCCCGGCAGCCCCAGCCCGGGCGTGTTGAGCGCGGAGGCTCCGGCGCCGGGACGGACGATGAAGCCGAGGGCCACGGCGAGGCCGGAGGCGAGCAGCGTGGTGCCCAGGAAATAGGCGATAGCGATGCCTCCCAGGCGGCCGAGCGAGCGGGTGTCCAGGCTGGCGGCGCCCGACACCAGGCTGCAGACCACGAGCGGCAGGATCACCATGCGCAGCATCCGCAGCAGCAGCTCCCCGGGGAAGGCCAGGTAGGCGACCTGCGCGGGGCTCAGCGCCGCGCCGCGCACGGCGGCCCCCAGCGCCACGCCGGCCACCACCCCCGACACCGTCAGCAGCACCAGCGCGTTGCGCCGCAGGAACCCGCGGCAGCCCCGCAGCCGGGCCCCGCCGCCCTGCCGCCCCTCGGCTGCCGGGCCCTCGGCGTGCCCGTTCGGGCCGTGGCCCGCCTTGTCCTCTCCCGCCGCCTCCTCCATGCTCGCGGCGCGGCGACTCCTCGTGTCCCGCTACCGCGCGGCGCTCGCAGGCTCTCACTGAGCGGGCGGGCCCCGCCCGCCGAGGGCCGGCGGCGGCGGCGGCCCCGCCCGGGGGAGGAACGGCGGTGACCCCCGGCCCGCCCCGCTGCCGCCCGCTGGGGCCGGGTCCCCACAGCGCCATCGCCGGCCGGCGGGGCGGCACGTCAGCCCAGTGCCCGACCCGCGGGCTCTCGGCCCACACACGGGTGGCGTGAGGGCCCTCCGTGCCCTCAGGGGCCACACGCGTCCTCTCAATGCCCCCTCCGCGTCCCACACCTCACACGTGCCCCCCTCGTGTCCCTCTTCAGTATCCCCGTTGTTCATGCACATCCCCTCAGCGTCCTCACAGTTCACATGTGTCCCCTCAGTGTCCCTCCTCAGTATGCCCATTGTTCATACACATCCCCTCAGGGTCCCCACAGTTCACACATGTCCCCTCAGTGCCCCCCTTGGTGTCTCAGAGCGCACATGTGTCCCCCCAGTGTCCCCACGGTTTACACAGATCCCCATCAGTGTCCCAAAACTCACACTTGTCCCCTCCGTTTCCCCCCTCCATATCCCCATCATTCATACACATCCCCTCAGGGTCCCCATAGTTCACACATGTCCCCTCAGTTCCCCTCTTGGTATCCCAGAGCTCACACGTGTCCCCCAGTGTCCCCACGGTCGATACACATCCCCATCAGTGTCCCCACAGCTCACATATGTCTCTTCAGTGTCCCACTCAGTGTCCCCATGGCTCACACGCCTTCCTCCAGTGTTCCCCTCAGTATCCCCATGCTTCATACACATCCCCTCAGGATCCCTATAGTTCACACATGCCCCCTCAGTGTCCCTATAGCTCACACGTTTCCTTAGTGGCCCCATGGTTCAATCACGTCCCCTCTGTGTCCCCGTGGTTTACACACATCCCCATCAGTGTCCTCACAGCCGTAATGTCTCTTCAGTGTCCCCCTCAGTGGCTCACTGCTCATACATGTCCCCATCCCCAGTGGAGTTCACATATCCCCTCGGTGTCCCCCTCTTCTCTCCAGGAACCTCTCATCAAGGCAGGAGCCATCCCAGGACAGGTTGTGGTGTCCCTGGTCATCAGTGGCATGAACACACAGACTCTGAGCATGCTTCCTTGTGAGGAACCGGGCTAAAACCCAGTCTGATCCCACGAGCAGGTTCTCTGAGGAGCAAATGATGTCTCTGGCGATACGAGGGGCTGACAAAAAGGGCACCTGGGGCTTTCAAATCTGCAGGAGCCCCCGGGGTGCACTACTGTCATGTTTGCTCACAGAGCCACTTCCATGAGCTCCAGCCAATGTTTGGACTCGAGCAGGGGCTCCATTTCAGTTCATTCCCTTGACATCAGCAAAGCACAGCCTAGCAGAAAACATACTGTGAAAACAACCAGCCACACATCTGCTTTTCGAGTAGACTGCACTAATTAAAGAGACTGACAGGGTGTGATGGGACAATAATCCTGATTTAATAAGACTCTTTTCTGCCTTCCAATCTGATGGATAGACCTGAAAATTGCTACACCATGGCTGGAACTCCTGGGAATTGTCCACATGTAAATAGATAACAACACCACCAACAAGCAATTGTGTTTGCCACCATCCACTTCAGAGCTTGATGCGAAGTCTTGACTTGCAGCTTGTTCTTGCACTGAAATTTGACTGAAGATACCAGCCATATTCTTACTGATTTGATATTTTTTCCCATGATAACTTTCCCTATGAGTAAGACTTGGCTTGTGGAAGTCTGGGAATGACTGTTCCATCAAATTAGAATAAGCAGAGATAGGAAACAGAGACTAAACTAAACAAGAAAACGAGCATCTGCAAATGCTTCTAAAGGCATTCAGTTCCACAAACCTCAAAAGTAACAAAAAAGCTTTGTAGATCTTTTAAAATCAGGTTTGAGTCTTTTTTTGCAAATAGGCTTGTGAATAATAAAAAAGTAACCACCCAACATAATTGTTTCTTTCCTCATCAGAGGCATTACTAAACCAGATTTTTTAATTAATATTTTGATAGCGTTTCTTGTGAAAATGTCATGCTTCTTTTTTTTCCTTGCATTTTTCCCTGCTGTTCTTTCTTGGTCTCACTCATTTTTCTTTCCATTTATCCATGAAAAGGGAAAAGAAAAGGGGAAATGAAACAACAACAGGAAATTGTAAAACAAATACATGAATATAAAGTCTTTATTCTCTGTTTCAGTTGAGAAAAGACTCTAAAACCAAACAATGAACACAAATGCCATTCCCGTATGAAAAATGAAAGCAAAGGGAGAAATTCAGGAAAGAGTGAACAAGAAGAACATATTAAATTGGAAAACTCATTGGCAGCAGCACATGTATGAGATCAGCACAAGAGTTAACTTAGAACCTTTTCCACTATATGAAATGACAGTGGACTCCTTCTCTCTTGGAGAGAGACCATGACCTTTTGGGAGTGACTTTGCTGAGAGCAGTGCCATGAGAACAGCCAGGTGACCTGAAGGAACACACACCTCCAAAATCGTAGGTCCCAATGAATGTTTTTTAACGCATTCTAAGGATGTTTGGTGATAGACAACTCTTCAAGAACACCAAAAGGGATGCTTGTGTCAAGCTTCCTGGTGAATGACACTGTGAGAATTCAGACTCCCAGTTTCCCCTTCCTTATTTCCCCCCTTTTGATTTCCTGATTCAAACACTGATCCAAACAGTTTTCCTTCTTTTCGTGACATATCTTGAAATCAGAATGTTTTTGTCAAGAAGAAGACAAGAGAGCACATGAACCTCCTACCATACAAATGGACATCATCCCAAAGACATTCTAGGCAAAGCTAACTGTTTTTCCACACGCTGTGAGAGTTCATGGATGGATGCAGTGATTAACCCCAAAGCCCAGTGGCTTATTCAGTAGTAATCGTTGACTGATCCATTGTGTCATGTTTTCATTTCAGCGCTTGTAGATCTTGGGAGCTTTCCAGTGAGTGAGTCTGCATGTTTCCAGTGTCCACCCTGCTGGTGCTTCTAAATTAGGGATTTTGACTTTTTCTATTGCAACTTGAAGGTTCCTTTTTTGTCTTAAGTGGCTTTCAACTTCACAGGGCTTAGAATGCTTCCTCCGGAAATCAGAAGAGGGATCAAAACCAAACAACAATGACAAAAAGCAACCACAAAAAAAAAATCCAGTTCCTTTTAAATAAAATTTTAAAAAATCCTTTTGCTTTATGTGAGGAAATAGCCAATATAGTTTTCACCACTGGCCCAGGAAGGAAGATTTCCAGTCAAATTCCAGTCATGCTGATGTCCAGTCAAGTTCTGCTTGATATCAATTTTTGATGGTAGGCATTTGAAATTCCAGCCTCATTGGAAGGAATGAAAAAATCTTGATGACTGTAAGGGAATCACATCCTTCCCCTTTATGTTTCATCACCAAGCAAGCAGAGTGCAGGATTTAATTTGAGCCATTTTCCTCAGAAATGTTCTTGCTTTGTTGAGGGAAGTCGATAGTCGGACCTCTCAGAGCAAAAGCTTACATCCTTTTTCCTACTACTCATCCGTTCCCATTGTTAAATTTTAGCAAAGTCTTGCTGCACATCCACGGGATAGACACTTAAAATAGGATATCTGTAATCTAGCTGTTGCCTTCTGTAAACATAATGTTTAATTCTAATGCCCCAAGGGAACAGAGGTGATGGTTTTCCACACCTGCGGAAGGTCCATACAAAGTCTGAGAGAAATCAGATTTGAATTTCTTTGCTAGAGAAGGAGAGGAAGGCTTTCAAAGAGCTGTTTGCAGCTCTGTGAGTCTCACATCTGCTACATGCTCACTTGGCACAGGTCAGAGTAGCCCTCAGGCCACATTTCCTACAAAACCACATAGCAGCAAGAGTGCAGAGAACACTCACTGTGCCACCTCCCTTTCCTCTGTCTTCCTGACTCTACTTCCCTCTTCGTAAGACTGACAAGGTCATCTGCAGCTTTCGGGAGCTTCCTTGGGTCTGGGTGCTGTTTATCCTCTGTTCTTGGGAGACCTAACTCCTGTAGGTTTAGAGAGTAGTCATCAATCAGCTCATGTGCCGTGACTGGTTTGGTCTGAAGTAGTTTGAAGATTGATCCCTCAAAGTCATGGTGGGGGAGGAGGGAGCAAGATGAAAGGGAAGAGGGCAGAAAGACACTGTGTTTTATATTTGTGTTTTTCAAGAGAAGCTTGAATAAAGATGCTCCCAAACATACAAATGGAGATGTTCTGGGCAGCCTGCAGTGTCCTAAGGGGCTGTAATACAGAGTGGCCTTTTTCTGAGGAGAATTCAGGAAAAGCATGTGGGAGAGAGCTTGTTTTCTACCAAGCAAAATGAAGTCCTCAGAAGAGCCACGGCACGCTAGCTGAGGTGGGAAGGCCTAGAGCACTTCCTTGGTATGCAGACTTTAGCTTGGCAAGAAGACTTGTTGGGCCTGGGATGCCAAGCGATTTGGACAGACTCCAGCCCCATCGCAGAAATGTTCTCCGCCTGCCTCTGGGAGGAACACGAGATGTGTTCCTCAGCTCTTCCGGGTGCCTCTGACCTGCTCACCCCATTGCAAGCTGGATGCAGGACCAGCCACCCACACACAGTCATCTGGACTTGTCAGAATGAGCCAGATTTCAAGACATCCAAAACCACAGAAGGAAACCCCCCAGGCCCAGAGTGATGACAGATCCAAAGAATATTCCTCAGGTCCTGTTTCACGTAGGTTCCTGACTAGCAACTGAAATAATCCAGTCCCAAATACAATCCTACTGCGGTGTCACATGTTAATTCAATGTCTTTCCAGACTGGGTAAATTCTCACACCTGATCAAAAATATTCTGAGGATGAAAAAAAAAGGCCTTTGTAAATGCATTTTCTAAATAGCAGAGGCAGGCAAGGAATTTTGCAAATACCACTTGCTTGCCCAAACTCCAACAAAATATAAACTCTGCAGACAGGGATGGTTAACCTAGGGTAAATATTTAACTTTATCCTCCAAAGGCACATGCAGTTTTTACCAGAAAGAAGATGAAAAATATAGAATAATACTCCCACACACACCTTGTTTACTCTGAGGCTCCTTTGATGGCTCTGGAAACAAAGTCATATTGAGACAGGAGTAAATTTAAGACCGGGTGTGTAACTCCCTTTTTCAAAACCATCATAATATACAAACATGAAGAAAAACAAATCAGTAAATGATGGAAAAGAGGGAACCCGAATCACCTCCCAGGAATAATGGAATTTTCTCCTTCATAAGCTCTCCCTGAGGTTTTTCTTTGACAGTAAAGCAGGGAAAAGCAGGAAAAAAGGGCAAGAACAAGCACAGACGTTCAAGATCTTGGATATGTGACAACCTGTCCTAGCAGGAGACATTGACTCTAGCTGGTGGGGAAAATTCAGGGTCAGGCTTTTCAAAATAAGCTGGGTTGATCTGAAAACAAGCTGTGTGATCTCTCGCAGTAAAGCTTTGCTACTGAAGAAGCAAGGGAAATGATGGGAGGGTTTCAGCTGTGGGAAACACGCTTGAATGAAGAACCTGCAAGTGCTCCAAGTGCCTGCTGATTTCTCCTGTGGTTGTGGGTTGATAGAGTGCCTTGTCATTGGCAGGAGATGGGTAAGTTAGACAATTGAGGATTTGCCTGGCATTCAAGGATTCATACACAAGCGCAGCATGCCTTCATTTACATCAGCTGTATGGAATATGCTATAAAAAGCTACATTAGGGAGGGGAAAAAAGCATGAGCAATTTCTGAATGTTGATTGTGATTCAGTGGCTAGAAGCAGCAAGGGGAATATTTATCCTTACACATTTTATCCCTGATTACGATATGACAATGAATACTGTATCCCTGATTATGGGTGACAGTAAACTGGGATGACAGCAAACAGGAATGGCAAAGCTTCTGCCAAGGAACATAAGGGACCATGAAGCTGCCCTTTGCCCACTGGCCTGTAAGGATGTTTTCCCATGCCCCCAGCTTGATGCAGGAGTGTGACTGTGGCCACTGTGATAGTGGCCACACCAAGGGGCAGTGGGAGCCAATGTATGGACCAAGCATGTCTCTGAGAAGTAATTGCAGCTCTAGAGATCCCTGTGGCTATGAGGAGAGCAGCAAAATATTGTGAGAACAGTCATACTGGAAAAGAAGAACATAAGAGTAAGCAAAGCAAGAATATGTGATGTTTTCTGAGAATACTTCCCAGGTATCCACCAATCTGCAGCTCGGATATTTCCAGGTGGTCCTTTGGATTTAAAAGCCTTCCATTAATTTTCCTCCTGCAAATTTGTCTGCTGGGTTTTTTTTTAACCCCATCATCTCTTTTCCAGAGGTGTGTGGTTAGTCCTGTACAGAGCTCACTGCATGCTTTTGTCACCCTCTGCACCTCTCCTGGCGGAGACAGGTGGCTACCAGGGCTGCATCCATTAAAAACTTGCCACGTTTGCTATAATCTGTGAAATACAGATTTAGGAAGGTGTTACATCTTTTTGCCTCTGTCCTCCAAGGCTGCTGTTCAGCCACTGAGTGCAATTCTCTCCTTTGCGAGGAAGGGAATTGGGCATTCAGGCTCAGGAGATGTTATTAAGCTCACAAGTCTAATGAGACTATGGGTCTCTGAGGCTGTGGGTCCTCCAATTTCTGCTCAGAGACAACAGCTCCTCAGCTCCTCAGAGGAGGTTTCTCTTTAGCCAAACTGCCTATTTTTGTGACAAAACTCACAGAAATACACTTCCTGTGAGATTTCCACCCTTCAGCAAAATTTCAGTGAAATCGCATGCTGGAATCAAGAGCTGTTAATGAGGGATGGATGGAATCACGTAGAGACACATCTCCCAGTGCATGTGCCAATGTACCAGACTAACACTTACCTTGTGTTTACTGTTGTCCCAATTCTCTGTGTGAATCACAAAGTAGTTTTCCTAATATGGGAGAAAGGGAGGATGCAGATTTTCTCTTTAATCCTGAAATGAGACATAAAAATAAGTGGTAATACAGTGCAGTTACATATACCTGAAGCAAATGGTAAATACATACTCGAGTTGCATTGCTACTCTCTCCATTTCCTCCCATCATGTTTGCATCATGGAAAATGAGCTTTTTGCTGCTGAGGTCTGCAGTTTCAGACACATTTCTTAGCTAGACCTAGAAAAGTACATAGATATCTGATGTTTTTCTGGGGGTTGTATTTCTCATTGATTTCAAAACCTTTGAGAATCTGAGCTTATGTTACCTACTGTACCATTTCCAAAGCTGTCTAGGCTACTGTAGGTGTGTAAGATGACTGCTGGGAGCTCCAAAGGCCCTTTTACTAGACTGAATTAAAGCAATTTTAGCTCCCTAATGAAGTAGCATCATTATCAAGACCAAGCAAAACAAAACAAACAACAACATACCTGTGAGAGTAGATTACACACCTCTGTGGTCGTGTAACAGTCCTGTTACTGCAGGTCTGGGGAATAACAGCCCTGCTGGGAATTAAGATGAGAAAAACAAGGCAGGAGGAGAGTGCACTTTACACCTGCCTGAGATCAGAGCCCAGACCTCCTGCCTCAGAGAATGCAAGTTCAGCCTCTGGCACAGTGCAGTCACAGAACAGGGTGTCAGATCTGGGCTGAAGCCCCCTGATCCTGCATCAGGGCTGCTGAGCCATGGGACACATGTCCTTCTTGAGGGGGTGAAGAAGTCCTAACTCAGCTTGCAAAAGAGGCTTAAGAAAAATGAAGGGAGGCAAAGCCACCCTCCACCCCTTGCTCACATGCCACCTTGTTGCAGAGGTGAAAGAGTGGCTCTGTTGGCAGCAGAGGATATGCTGAGCAGAGCCACCACATCTTTCTGGTGGATAAGGAGAGGCAGCAGAGGCGGCAGCTGGAGCAGGCTGAAAGCTTTTTCTGAGTGCCACAGGAAAAGAAACCATTATGAGAGCGTGCTGAAAGCCTATTCATTGCTAAGGAAAGGGCTACTGAAGAATGTGGGACGAATGCCGAAAGCTGCCAGCCAGAGCAACAGGAAGATTATTAAAGCCCTTTGCAAAGACCCCCGTCTCCTTCCTTTGGCAGTGGCAATTCTGGACATGGAGTCGTTTCTGACCTACCCATTGAAACCTTATAAATAGCTGTCTGTGGGGAGGGAGAAGCTGGGTTACAGCCCAGGGGGTTTCTTCGCGTGGGAACTGTAGGTGAAATGCCCCTACTACAGCCAAATACAGTCAGGAATGAAGGCAAGTGCACACTCTGGAGAAGCTCCCCTTGGATTATCAGGCCTTTATGGGGAGTGACTTATACACCCAAAGGAAGCAAATGGGGCAGTTTTCAGCCGTGCTCCTCAGCAGGGAGCAATGCCAACCTTCTCCTGGTTGCTGTCTGTGTGTGCACGGTCTGTGCACACAGGAGATGGAGCTAGGGAAGCCTTTTGGTCTTCCAATGGGAATATTTTGCCCTGAGTCAGCAACAACCTGTTCCGACAGACATGAGAACTGTCTCCTGCTTTCTCTCTCCCAGTGTCTGCCTTCCTTTCCACCTTCTTTCTTTTCCCTCACCTCAGCTTTTTATCTCTTCAGTGTTGCTTGGGATGAATGTCTGTGACACAAACCCTAGCCAAGGGGAACCCATCCCAGGAACAAAGCCCCTGAGCAAAGATTCCTACAAGCAAGGCTGTCCCCTTTGCTGTCTGTGGTGAAGCTGATCCTGTGGCTCTTCAGTGAGATTGCTGTGCCCATAACTATTACATTTTAGGACCCAATACAGTCCCTCACTGCAGGCTCAGCCTGGTGAGAACCCTGTAGTAGTAGGTGCTGTACAGACACATCAGGGAAAAATCCACCCCATCAAAGGTTTCTGCAGGGTTGAGAAGAGAGGTGCAGGCACAGGAAGGTAAAGAGACTTGCCCAAGGTTATCCAGTACATCCTGCTCTTTGATCTGCCTTGTCCCAGGCTGTGTCCCCCCCCACACACACACAACCTGTATCACATATTCAGAGACAATAGCATAGTTCCAGGCTGGGAGCATTGTTTTCTTGCTTCTAGGAATGTCTTGGCAGGGAACCAGCATGAAGGAGGAGGTGAAGAAGTACCCTCAGGGGGTTGAGATGGTCTGTTGACTTCTCTTGGGTGCAATGAGACTCCAACATATCTGCTTCCATACCCAAGGGTTTAAAAGTCAGGAGTCTGGTCCCTCCAAACTCATGCGACTTTATGGTTTAAAAAGCATGAGGTTTAAAAGAAAAAAGTAAGTGCTTGTTTTTCATTTGCCTTTGGTACTGGAGGCCTTTGGGTCATATTGTTGAGCTTTTAGCCCCAAATCCAGTGTCTATTCTGCCTTTTGGTCAGGGAACAGTCCTTGTCTACTCACTCACATATATTCACAAAACATTGCACAATCTGAAGTCTTTGAGCCCTCTAACTCTCCACCTTCATTAAATTTGGCCAATGGGTTTAAGTCGTGAGGGAATCAATCACACACAGCACCATTAAATAAACCTTGTGTCTTTAGAAAATGGGCCAGAAGTAGAGATGTCAATGGCTACTGCTATTTTTTTTAAGGATACAACTAAATCTTCTTGGAGTGGAGCAGAGGAGAGACATGGAAACACTTCATGTGTCAGAAAAGCAGCTCAGAGGCTGGACCAGGAGTGCCTCTGGAAAGAAGAAAGAACATTCAATAACCAAACTCAGCTGAAGCAAAACCATAGAAAACAAACTGCCTGTGCCAGGAATACGGGGGAAGGGCCAATGCTGGGAAAGAGGGAGAAAAGAGCACAGAGAATTATTTAGTTCATGTAAAAACAGAGCAGCACATCTGAAGAACATAACAGGGAGGTGCATGTTACAACTGGCCAAGATGAAAAGAATCAGAAAAGAAAGAAGAGAGGCAAAGGCAGCTTTAGGAGTAATGACAGGGAGATCAGATTTTCAGGCAGAGCTCAGACATGTCAGCTAAGTGGAGCCTTGTGAGCACTGCATGATGCTTAATCCTAAAGGCATCCCAAATTCCAGTAACAACATCCACTTCAAGCCAGCAGATGCACCATCTCACCTATACCCTCAGGGCTCAGAAAAACGCTGGTATTTAGATGTTTGCCCTTCCCTGCATCCATCCCAAATCCTGACTTACCTGTGCAGGGGCCACAGCTCCTAACAAGGCAGGAATGGAGATGTTCAGCTGGGCTTGGCTAACAAAGGGTTGGAGACCTGCCTGCAAAAGCCTCATGGTATTTTCACCCCAGTGCAACATGGGGTTGCATGGCTGAGATGGGGTTACAGGCCACTTTGATCTCCCTTGCTTCCCTCCCCAGAATTAAGTGATGGGGACGGAACATAATTTCTTCTCCAGGGGACAATGTGTGCTGCCAGGAAGAGCTCAGATACCTCCAGTGCTGCAGCACATTTAAGCAAGTAGTGGCTGGGTGGTACTTGGTCCCTGAATGCTGGTGCTGAGCAGAAAGACAGGGGAGCAGCCAGGGTACTCCAGTACCTGCACAAGGATGAATTATCCCCATGAGCCCTGTGACTGGAGACTGGCCACCCTTTGCTCCCAGCTGGAAACAGCCAGGGAAAGTGTTCAGGGAAAATTCTGAGATCTGGCCTGAGCTGAAAAGGGAAAGCTGGTGGGGACAGAAGGTGGGTCTTGGAAGGTAGGAAATTTCTCCATGGTAAAACACCACTGCCTCCTACTTCTGCTCTGTCCAAAGTGCAGCGTGAGTGGCCAGGCACAGCCATGTCCCACCCTCGGCAGCACACTCTCCTGTCCTGTTGATTCAGTTCATTACCAGTGGGACAGGATGGGGCAGGATTTGGCCCTTTGTCTCTCAGTGCCTGTGCAATCTGTGGGCTTGTAAGCAGTGAACCGTAAAAAACGAAGAGTTGACAATTAAATGCTCAAAATCTGCTAGGACTTTGTCCGGAGTGGGCTAAGCAAACAAATCCAGATGGAGCGACCTATAATCTGCACAGTTACATGGTCTGCTCAGCTAAGAGTGTGTTCAACGCTGCTTAATTTGCCTTAATCATACTAATTTATGACCCAGGTTTCTTACTTAATTAGTGAAATGAAGAATGAAAAGTGAATGCATAGCACTAAGTCTCTACTTGTTCAGCTGGCTTATAACCTCCATTACTGAGCTGGGAGAGTTGTGTTGATTTGGTGTCTGGATGTTTAATGTGGCTGTCCACAGGGGGCAGAAATTGGTGAGGAATCAGCAAAGAAAGGGACTGAGCTGATCAATAGCCTTCAAGCTCAGGGCCTCTCAGTGAAGACTGAGTGACCGTATGATGTTCTTGGAAGGGCCATTTTGGGTGCAGAAGGATGCAAACCTTTGAGTTGCTGCTGTGCATGACACAGCGTTTGCCCGCACACCTGGAGCAAAGTTCCCACTTCATCCCCAAATGATTTCCCCAGGAACACAAGGAAATCACCAGGGCTCAGTGTCTTTCACAGGAGAGCATCACCAGCCAGCTCCAGCAGGTTCTGGGTGCATTTTCCTTCACGGGACATTGACCAGTGTTGATCCCGCTCATGCGGAACAAGGCAATGCTGTGTCTCATGTGCCTCCAGGGGACTAACGAGGATCTCAGGGAAGATGGCACAAAAGCTTCCCTGGGTTTGCATTTTCAGATGGAAAACTGTTTTCAAGGAATGAACTCTAGCGATAAGGCAGGGTTGGGGTTTTTTTCCACTTTGAAACCAATTTTTTTCTGGCTGCAGAGGGTTGTTCCCTCCATACCGTCAAACAGGAAAAGTAATTAAAAAAATCGGATGCAAATACCCCTGTTTTCTTTTCTCATCCCCTTGTTTTCTTTCTGCTGCTTTTAATTTTTGGACTTACTCTATTACTGGATAAATGCTTTGGCTAATTGCACTGAAACAGTTTTAGCAAGATTGGGTAATTACATTGAGAGCAATTGGGCTGAAAATACACAGAATCTGGTAGGAGTATTTCACAAGAGGCTGAACCAGATAAACAAAAAAGGATGTGTTAGTTTGTGTAAGGTACATGCACATACTTAGGGTGCACAGGTCCAACTCTAAACAGGGAAATACTATATTCAGGATTCTGAGCCCTTCCTCAGGACCTGGGATCTATGAAAAGTAATTCTGACTGGCAATGGAGGGAACTTGTAAATATAGCCTAGATTTTCATTAACACCAGATAACCAATTCCAAAAGTGAAAACCCCACAAGTATCTTAGGAGCTTCTGTCACTGTATCAGAAGCCTCACTGGCAAATACAGCTTTTATTTCTAAATACATTCAGTGAAATTCAAATTTCCAGTAATTAAACTGTTGCAACCAGGTATGTAGCTGTAGTCTTGGATCTCTTGTAGCCAGCAGGGATACAGCAATTCTCTTTTAGCCTTGTGCATATTCAGAAATCCTTTCCTGGGAGTTGATCACCCCCATGTGTGAAGCAGGTATGCAGCACGAAGAGGACATGGGACAGTTTTACCCAGTTCCTGTGCTGACTCCTTCCTTAGTCCTTCCTGCAGCTGGTTACTTCATGCAGAGTTTCCTCCTCCAGATCTCAGGCATATGGGAAGGCTGGTGGGAAATGCTACAGATTTTGGTGAAGGGTTTCTGGGTAAACCCAGCAGTCCCCCAGACACATGGAATGCTGTGACGGAACCCTGAACACTTTGGATGGTCATCCTGCTTCTTAGGCCCCCACAGCACACAAGGGGGGGGGTCATTTCACCTTCCTAGCACTGGGCTTTGGTCCTGGTGAGGAAATTAAGTCCTCTTGTTTTCTGCTCTACGGGAAGGGTTAATTGAGGAGCAGGCAGGAATTGCATGTCTAAAGCCCACTAGCAACATCTCTGATGTAGCTCAAGCAATTTGCAGAGCCTGGGATGAAACTTCCACCAGTCTGCCTATTTACCCATCCTTCCTCTATCTCTCTCATCTAAAAGCAAGACACAAGCTTGTGAGTCACAGGCAGACTAATTTGAGAAAGGCCAAAGCCACTTCTGAGAGCCTCTGGCTCATGGTTGAGACACCGGCCCTGCTGGAGCAAACCTCCCACCAGTCCCACCAAAGCATCCCACTGAGATAAAACCAGGCAAAATGCTTCTCATTAAATCACCCTGACAAAAATAATTTCATAAAGGGTATCTTGTGGATGGCAGGTCCTTCAGGCCAGGGCTGTGACTCTGCCACATTAACTATAATAATGTCCACACTTGGCATGGTGAGGAGTGATGGTGAGCACAGCTGAGTGAACGAGTCTGAGCCGAGGGCTTCAGCCTTGGGTTTTTCCAAGCATTGCAGCCTGTGTGGGCACTGGACAGGCACAAGTCTGGGCAAAGCTCAACATTCCCCAGCTGCATAAGCAGAATTTAATTTTGCCACGAGGAACTGAGGCATATGTTGTAAGAAGGGAATGGTGGGGACAGTCCTTGGGCGATGAGCTTCTGCTTCCACTGGAGGAAGAAAGATGGGGGACTGGTGTGGATGATCTTAGGAGAAACTCCAGAAATTTACAAGAAATCCCAAGCTCTGGCATAGATGGCAGGACCAAGGTTGCCTTGCCTGATTTTCCGTAAAACCTCACAGATCTTACTACAAGCACAGAGTTTGGCTTTTCCACCAGCACGTACAAAAACCACACCACACCAACAGCAACCCCCACAGCAGCAGGTGTTGTTACTCGGTGCTACCCTGCTGTTGAGCACTGCCCATCTGAGCAGAGAAGATGCTGTGAAAGAGAGGGTGAAGTTCTAGCCCATGTGGTTGGTGCCCCTGAACCCCAGGGCCTCTGCAAAAGGGAGAAGGGAGGCTGACGTTGTGTTAAGGTCTTCGCCAGTTTGGACGCTGAGGTGCACAAAGTCAGCATGGCTTGGGGAAACTGGTGTTTTCTCACACTCAGACATCTCCCCTGGGACAAGAGCCTCTTGTTTTCCCATCCAGCCCCAGTAAAATGAACCTTGTTCCAGCCTGCAAAAGTGGAGTGAGCTTTGCTATTGCCAAAGAGGTCTCCTCTGAAAGTGGAAAAAGCAGCAGCCTCCCAGCATGGTCCTTTGCTGGTGTAGCTCTTTTGGGGTCTGCAACGAGTGTCCATGTTGCATCAAGCCTGTGTGTGCTTGTCCAAGCCTCTCACTGCACTTCAGAGGGATTTGATGACCATTGCAACTCTCCCTGCCTGTAGGGACCAGGTTTCTGAGTTCTGTGAAAGTCTTTTCTCTAGTCTGGGCCCTCAAAAGCAGCACTGTTATTCTCCCGAAGACTTCCTCCAAACATTCAATAGAATGATTAGATTCTGCACAACTCCGAGGTAAACTATAGCTTTCTGAGGTCCTGAGGGTGCTGTGTTTGTGAACGGAAGCTTGATCCCATGTCATTCCCACAAGCAGGGTTACCCTATGCCCTCCTGTCTGCGAGTGCCAACACAGACCCCATCGCATATCATTGAGCATTTCCAGTTTGCAAACTCACTTTGTTTGCATTTTATTTCTCAGGCATGACTTATATTCTTACTGATGGATGTGTCCAGCATGCCAGACTGGGCACAGCCTGTCCTCCAAACTGAACCCGAGGTGCTGTGGACACAACCAGCAGCTTCCAGGGTCACACAACGTTTTGGCTCTGAAGATGTTTGTGTTCCAGTTTCCTCACTTGGGTCCTCATTTGCCTCAGGGAAGTTTAACTGGCCAAGACTGACAGGGAGTGGAAGGCCCTTGTGTAAAACACCCTCCTGGTAGATGATGTATTTTTGTTTTACAAACCCTCCATCACTCTGACTTCAACAGGGTACCACATTACCTGGGCTGCCTGAGTAAAATGTTTTGCTCCTGTTTAGGGGTCATTTTTATTAAGGTGAACCCAGGACTTGTATGGATGAAGAACTAAACAGAAGTTTAGCATTACCCTGCTGACATCCATAAACTTGGCTGGTTTTCTCCGTGGCCCATGCTGCTGTTGAAAGCTGGTCCCATTCCTCTGCTTAAAGCAGGGGCAACTTTCCATTGAATAGATCCCAGAGTCCCAGCTGCAAATTCTGAGCAGTTCCTACCATAAACCCCTCGCAGGCACACAGAGCAGAGGTAGGAGACACTGACACCTTCTGGTATAGTGTATCACTGAGAAATGATTCACCAGCCATTGCCTGAGAAACTCTGGTTTGGGATATACCCAAAAGAACACACTGGATTTTACTCTGGTGCACTGGCCACCTTGAAACCAGGTCTTCCTGTGAGGTGTTGGGACATTCTGCATTTTTGTCAGGAATACACAGTTGTTTTCTCGTTGTTCCTTAAGCATCCCACTGTTCCTCTGACAAGGTTTAGGTTAAAAAAAATCCATTCAGCTTTTAAATACAGCTTGCCATACAGCTCAGAGCTTGCTAATGTCATAGAAACTGTATTGATTTTTTTTGAGAACACAATTTTTATACAGGCTGAAGTGCTCCATGCTCCTGATGAGCCCAGCAGTCTGGGCAGACATTTCTGTGTCCTTTCCCCTCATGATAAACCTGAGTGTACCACCACTCAGAGACTCACAGACCACACCACCTCACTGTTGCTTACTTGAGGTCAGTTCAGTTTGGCAGAAGTTTTGCAATAGAAGTTAATTAGGGAGAGTGTGCTGATGAGGAAGTCCTAGGGCAGATGAAAGTCAGGCCCAAGTACCTCCCTTGCATCACTAACAGAAGAGAAACACAAATGAAAATTATTACAACAGTTGTGAATCAAGTTCCACGTCTTTTGTTATCAGGAGCGAGTCACGACACCGGGTCTCAATATTTTCAAGTTATATGGAGGAGGGGAAGTGTCATAAAACAACACCATCCTGAAAAAGTGGACCGGCAATTATTCTCTGTGTTTTTCAAGAAAAACAGGCCAAAAAGTAGCAACCTTACCGATTTATCCTAATAAATACTTCTTGCTCCTTAAATAATAAAAGAAGAGGTGAAGAGCATAACTCAAACCAAGCTCAGCCTTTGGAGTAACTTTACCATTTCTGGTTCTTTTAGGGAACAATTCTCCAGTTCCCCTCCGGTGAACCTCAGCTTTGAGATGTTGTCGGTGTGAACCCCCTGCTCCCTGTCCCTCTGAAATCTCAGGGCTCAAACCCCACCGGGCTGAAAAATGAAGATAGTGGAATAAAGGGAAAGCGAAGCTATTCTGATTGTATAGTGCCACCCACTGTCGGAGAGACAGACGGCACCGGGGCCGCTGCTCCGGCACGGGCGGCGCTTGCTGCTGCCATCAATAACTAAGATAAATATCTGAGACATGTCATTCAGATATCTGAGACTGACAGATGTCTACAAGGCAGTTCTATACAGACAGTGGAATATATACACATGGATATACAACTGCTGAGGTCAGTTGTATATTGCATATATGTAACTCAATACAAATATTGTATATATCAGTCAATATTTACGTACGTGACAATTCTGAGTCTTGATGGGTCGCAGAAAGCTGACATGAGTGGTCCTGCACAGTGAGAGAGATCCAGCAGGGAGGAGACCTCACTGGAAAAGCTTTGGGTGGGCCTGGGGTCACAAGAGTCCAGGAAAACACAGCAGTTGGGTGCCAGCCCCTCTTGGTGGCCTACAGGTGTAGAAAGGATGTTCAAGGAGATTAGGACGGGATGGAGATGTGGAGATGCAGGGAAATACGGGCCCGTGTGCGCATTTCTTCAATGAAGAAGCTTAATTTGTTGTTTGTATTTGATACACATCATGATTATCAGCTACTTATGTGCATCAGGATGGACAGAATTATGTCATGACTTTCCTGTGTTCGGACATCAGGTGGAAAAAAATCCACCCAAAGCACCGTGCTGCTCTCTGGGTTATGCCATTGTACATGTACAGAAGGGAAGATATTTCCAACAGTTTTGTGAGGAGCTCAGACATCCCAACACCCTCCAAACCCATGAAACGTTGTAACCTGGGAAAAGGCTGAGCTGTATTTCTCTCGTCCACCACCCAAGGCCAAAGGTAATTCAAGCAGCCAGAGAGCAGGGCATGCTCTGACGAGCTGGGAGCTCTTGGAGGATGGTGCACTCTTCTGCAGAGACGCCCTTGGAGAAGAGATCTTTCATTAAGATTGTCATTTGCTACCATTTCCATCCCCGCAGAGGCTGCCTCCTCCTCACAGGCACCGTCCCCGGGGAGGCAGCGCTTGTGAAATATTCATACATCAGAAGAAATTACATTTGTAAGCGTGGACTGCGAAGCGACAACTGGCTGGAGGGGCGAGCAGGGAAAAACAATAGGAGCGAGGGAGAGAGAAAAAAAAAGGCAGAATGTGGGAAATGAGAGGTGAGCCGTGATTTCTCCCTGCCAAAAATTACATTGAGTCTCTGTGGTGAGGATCTTCATGGGCTGCGCTGGGGTTCGTTGCTGGTGGCATATGAAGTGAATAGATTTTCTCTTCACTAAACATCATTTGTATTTGTGCTTCTGTAAGACTGGAGAAGAACCTCACCCAAGCATGCCCAAGAGATGAAACTGTCCCCCAACCACTGGCAGATCTCTGTCACAGGCTTGAATGGTTTGGGCATCTCTGCAGAGGCTACTCCAGTTTTAAAGAACTTTAAAAAAAAAATTTAAAAAGTCCACATTTTGAGATTTTTGGTCAAATTTAATTGAACAGCCAGAAAAAGGCAAAACCAAGCCCATTTAGTCCTGCATGGCAGGAGGCTTCAGGTCCATGATTGACAGGATGTAGCTGGGTTCTGGTGCAGCCCTTGGATATCTCCAGCACACATCTGCAAATCTTTTACACCATCGTGGACCACTAATGCCCCACAAGCAGAGTGCAAGTCCTCCTTGAGAAATGCATATTCCCTCTTAAAAAACAACCTTTTTCTTTTCCTCTCCTCTGTATGTCTCACCCTGAGTACTGGATTCCTTATCAGGGTCCAGAGGCTAAGACCTCTAGCAGTGACAACAATAGTGAAAACTGGAAGAATCATTGTTTTTAATGCTGTGATAATTAAGATCTGCTCGTTGCTGATGTTACCCACTGCTGCTTAATGTGCCCAGATATCCTATAGGTATAGGAAAGGAGTCTGAAAGCATCCCATAGATGTTTTCTCCAGGGGATGGTTTCCACCCCTGCATAGGAAGGATCCTTACACCCTCCCTGCACCCTCCTAGCTCGGTCCTCGCCTCCCTCGCAGGAAGCACACGCACGCTCGCATGATGCAGGAGCAAGTTTTGACTATTTTAGGGCCTGAAATTTCCCTGTCGGCATGGCAACTTTCAACTCCTCACCTCTGACGGAAGCTGCTTAAAATAGAAAACCCAGAAAGCAGGCATCGTGCTCCATGCTCAGCAAGCCCGGCTCCAGCATGGCAGGCAGGGCACGATCTGGCCTCTCCGGGCTGGGGAAACACTGGGGCTAAGCAGGATGACCCGTGGGCCATCACCACCCACTGCTGCCATGGCAATTTTTAAAACACAACCTGAATCTTCATGATATTTGCTGTTTAAAGATATCCTCTCCCTATCCGCCCTTTGTAGCCCAGTGAAGCTTTGTCTCCATATTCTCAGACCTATCCACAGACTCCATCTTTCCATGGATACTGTCTCCATCTTGGATATATTTTCTCCCAGGCCTCCAGGGTTGTTCAGTGCTTTGGGATTGTCATATGAAGAAAGGCCCCCCAACCCTTTGAGTTTACTTTTTATTTTTACCCTTTTTTCCCCCCCCCCTTTGGAAAACCCGTTAATTTTTTACACCTATTTATTTTTCCCCAAACCAATTTTTCCTCCAGCTCTCACATAAACAATTACGACTGCATGGGGTCAAGCGGGCATGTGGTGTGTCTCCTCTAATCCCCGCTTAACCTAATTCATTTTCTGTCTAAGAACAAAACTCTGCGAGATTCATTCAAGGGTCTGGATTATGTCTCATCCTACAGTGCTCACATAGGAT
Source organism: Neopelma chrysocephalum (assembly GCF_003984885.1). Taxonomy (NCBI): domain Eukaryota; kingdom Metazoa; phylum Chordata; class Aves; order Passeriformes; family Pipridae; genus Neopelma; species Neopelma chrysocephalum. The sequence continues at coordinate 1,210,295 of NW_020897762.1, read as the reverse complement.
TAGGAAATAAAAAAACCTAGAAATCATTGGTGAGGCACTGAACCTGCAAACAACCCAAACACCTCAAAAATCCCTTTCTGTGGCTGAATCCTAAGAGTCAGGATGTGCAGGAAGAGCTTCTCCACTGAAACGTCATTGCCAACACAGAGTCCAGTCCTCAGGGCTATTTTTAGGTCTATGGGGATCTAGACCTTCTGTCATGTTTTGGTTTTGAGGTTTTTTTTTTCTTCTTTTCTCCTCTCTGCAGCCCAGAGTTTTCTGGGGAGTTCAGTGGGTGGAGTTGGGATGTCTGGGGGGGTTTTATTTGGCTTTCTTGTGGGAAGAATAAAATCAATCTTCTGCGCAGGGAAGAAGGGCTTGTTTTGTACAAACACAATCATTGCTGCTTGTTGCTGCTTCTAGGAGAGCTTGTTGACATTTTTCAATCAAAATATTTTCCACTCTTCCTCCAATTGATGTCTTCTTGTTTTCTCCCCCCCTCACCCCCTTCACTTTTTGCAGGTGTTGCTTTTTTAAACAATTTATGCACTTTCATTTCTATGTGTTTTTGAAAGGGCAATATCCAAGCATTTTTCTTTTCCCTTCTGCAGCTGGGAAGTGAATATTAACATAAGAAATTTCTCTCTCTCCTGGCTTTATTTTATTTATTCCCATCCTTTTTCCCACTGCTTCCCTCCCTCCTGAACTTGTCAAAACTGCTCTAACCAGGGAAAGGGCAAACCCCAGCTCTCCTCTGGAGAGCATGAAACACCCCACCGAGCCAGGCTGGGCCCGTAACCTCTGCTTTCCAGGATAAAAATGGATTCACCTCCTAAAGAACTCCACTTTTACTTCTTAATTTGGGATCCACAGATACTTGACTGAGGTACCTCTAAAAAGGCATCTTCTAAAGAGCCTGCTGCAGGCTCTTGGCTCCAGGGGGAAGCAGGAGTCAGCTAGGAGAAGTTACCTCCAAGCACAGGGACAAGCTCTGGTCAGAAGCAAGCTGGGACAGTGTCCCCAGCAGCTGTTTGTGGCCTTTTTAGGGTATATAGACCACCTTAAAAGATGCCAGTGGAAATGGAGATACCTGTATTTTACCTAACTTGCATTTCTCACTGTTCACAGATTCCCTTAAAGGAAAAAAGAGGGATGGCCATTCCCCAGATCAGACAGAAAACCAGGGGTTTTCATCTCTAACACATAATGCCAGAGGAGGTTTAATGCTTTACTACCAGAGTGTGTGCTCTTGTTCAGCCTAAGAGGCAGCAAATCCCCATTTCACAGGCAAAGCTCCTCCTGAGTTCCTCTAAGGGCAGGGGAGCTGATATAGCCTCCAAGGAATACCAGGAAGAGCCTGGGATATCAAGAAAAGGCAGTCAAGCTGGACAAGAAGGTATCTGCAACTCACCTAAAGGGCCTGCAGATAAGAGAAAAACAGCAAAAGAAATTTCAAAAGTAGAATAAGGGAGAAAAAAAACCCAGGTACAGGCTGGGCCAACAAAGCGAAGTGTTTGGCAGTGATTTACCAAGGTGTGCTTACTCCAAACAGAAGCTTTCCTGGAGCTATTGAACAGTGAAGCAAAGTTAATATATTCATGTAGTTGCATTTATATGTGTATCTATAGTGTCATTATTAACACAGTCAACCCCAAGAACTTTATTTCTTGATTCCCTTGAGTGGGACACAAGTCCCGAGGTGCCCTGGGCAGGAAGCCCATCAGCCTTCAGCTGCAGGTGGGTTTCTGCAGGACTACAAAGGGTGCCTGTGCTTGGGCTGCCCAAGCAGACAGGGTAAACACCCTCGGCCCTGACTATTATAGGAAAGAGAGAGCCCACATGTCCTGACTCACTCCCTAGGGACACCCAGCAGAGGAGCTCGTGGTCACCCGCACATCCCTCCTGCCCCACCACTCGCCTTTGCTGTGGCTGCAGCTGGTCCCCTCTGAACACTAGAGCCTCTCTGACCTCTACTCCCGAGGGATTGCACCCCTCCCTTCCCAAATTCACTGTTTGTCTCCTGTTTCTCCTTCTATGCAGCCCCAGTTCCTCCTTCAGACAACCGCTCCTCCGTGGTGGGGACTGGAAGTGATGGGCACCTTGGGTTAAGATTAGCCCATTGCTTCCTACTCATGGTGTTCATCTTGCCATATAAGCAGAGATGTAAAAACCTCATTGAAAATTAATCAAAATTAAATATCTAAGCCCCCTCCCTGGTTTAGAGCTTCTCCTTTAGCCTCACGGCCTCACCAGCTACTTTCGTGATGGCCATACAATCATATCGCTTTCAGCTTTGGCACAAGGGATGGGATAGAAACTTTTGTGTGTGCGTACAGAGGAAAGGGGATGCTCAGGATGAGGAGAAAGGATCAGGGAGCAGGACAGCAGATTTCTGCCAACAAAGAAAATTTTTCCTCTATATCACCTTCATTCCTGTTTTGCTCCCCCCCCAGCCCCTCATCAGCCACCAGCTAAAACCCAAACCAGCTTTGAGTGCTCGGGCTCTGTCCGAGGGAACAGAAACCTAATGAGAGAAGCACAAATGTTGAGGTGAAAGAGAAGAAATCTCCTAAAATGATTGTAAAAGGTCAGCTACTACTTAATTTAGAACATACATTGCTAATGAGAATTGCCTGGGTAGTCTGTACAGATTGCTAGAAAGTCCCTTCCATACCTCACAGTTAGTCTGACTATTTAAAACTCCCTCTGTCCCCTCCCCAGCTACCCCTGACTGCCACTGCTTGCAGGACATCTGCCAGGGGAGGATGATAAGACAAAGAAGCCACCATAAATCACAGCTGTTAATTGCAAAGCTGTGTGTATCTGTCCTTGCCCTTTTGTGCCTTCGCCTGCAATCCACGGCTTGCTCACCATCTCTCTGTCATTACTGCTCTTCCCTGTCTCTCTGTGCTGCTCCCCTTTACATTTTGAAGCAAGGCCTCTACTTCTCCACAGTCAGCTTGCTTGACTCCTTGTGTCTTCATTCTTGAGCACTCCTGGCCTCTTCATCAGCTTGTTCACTCCTTTTATATTTCTCCTCTTCTTCCTAGAGCTTCATCACCCTCCTTACCTCCCTGCTTGTCTCTTTGAACAGACACACGATATGTTTTGCTGTTGCCATGCTTTTCTGACATTAACTAATTATGGTCTACAAGCTGGAAGGTCAGCAATAGATTCTTAGTTTTAGCCCTCAATCCCACTGTGTCAGTGGACACACAAATATGGATGAAGATCTTTCAGGGAGATGGTCAGACCCAGACTCCAAAAACCTGTAAAACCAGTAAAAAAGGTTGTTTCACACCACAGAAGCACTCCCTTGTCAGCAGAGGCTGCTCCTGGTGCTCGAGAGAAAAGCCACATCAGCTTCACTTTAATGTCAGGAAATATTCTGGAGGCAAAACTGCTGACCTTTGGGTCATCTCCTCATCCTTAAAACATTAGCCGGCCTCCAGATTTCCAGGAACAGTTTTTTTACCAGCCAGGAGAGTGTTGAGAGACTATAAGAGGCCATAGTTTTACTTTCAACTGATTTAGGTAGAACCCAGGGAGAGAAGGAGACCCCTTAGGGATTACTAGGAGTTAGTTTAGTGTTTCACTGGAGGAAAAATAAATTGCTGGGAAAACTCAGAACTGACAGTCTCCATGGCAGTGTTTGACTACCTGGAGAAAACTATCCCTGATATTTGCTGTCAGTGCTTTGTTCAAGCCTGAACTGCCTCCACCCAAGCAAAGTTGTTCCACAGGTTTCAAACACTGACAAATTGTAGGGGAAACAGGGTTAAAATATTTCAGAGAACAAAGCGAACCAGGAAAGTTCTTCCATGGACCAAATAACTTTTTTTTTTTTCAGCATCAATGGGAAGCTTCCGGACTGTGGGACTCCAGCATTAGCAAATCTTGTTAACAAGCTGCTTGAGCATTTGTGTGAGACACAGAAGAATGGGTTACGTGTCTTATTGATTTAATGACAACTATCGCTGCTCGGAATTGATGCTTTCATTAGAGAAAGCAGGTTAGCAACAGACTTGTGAATGTTTGGCCAACTCAGGAGATGGCAGGGTACAAATGGCTTCCCCTACTGAAATAAAACTTGCAGGCAAGATGTAATGTCATGGGGCTATAACACACCTCTGGTTTGCCAGATTAAAAAATCCCATAGTTGCTGAAACCCACCAAGGATTATGATTAATATGTCATCCCTTTGGAAAAGAACAGTATGATGAAAGTAAGTACCTGTTGCTGAATATTTGTCTTTGAAACCCCACGAATAGGATTCAGTTTCCCCATACTGGAAATCTTGGCTGATGATGCCAAGTACCTTGGATGATGATTCCTAGAAAAATATAGGCAATGTGAGGTAGAGAAAGGCCTTTCCTTTTTTCTGCTGAAATAACAGCAGAGCCCAAGGATGTGGTATTTTAAGAAAGAAATGAGATTAAGAGACAGACACTAAGTGTTCACAGCACTTCTGACAGAGATAAAGTGCAGTATCAGTTTCTATCAGATGGAGAGCACATGGCCTGCGCTTCAGGGGAGAGGCTTAATGATTTAATAGGGCTTTCCCACCCCTCCCTACCAGCTCCAGCCCTGCACTCAGATATGTGAGCGTCAAGCAGACGATCCCAGATGCAAATAAACCATTAGAAACCCTAATTTGGGGTCTCAGCACTGGATGTTGCTTGGGCATATTCCACGCAAGAAGCAAAGCAGGTTTCCCTGTGCCAGGTTATGTCCCACATCTCCTGGAGGAGGGTCAGTGTCTCTCATCATTGTTTCTACTGCCCCTGGGGCTACAGCCTGTGTTTTGTTTGGTGTTTCAGGCTTTTTCACGGGCCCTTAGTGTTCATGTGAGTGTACAGTGATCGCACACATGCCAGGAGGAGGGTGCCAGAATATTCTGGATTCTGCTTCCTGTCTTCCTTTTTTTTGTCTATGTCCCTTCCCACCTTGGCCCCAATTTCTGTTTCCCAATGGATCTACTCCTAGTTACCCTATCAAACAAGCGCAGTTCAGGTCTGCAGTTCAGGTCTCCACTCTAATATTCGATTAGGTGGAAACCTCCAACCTTCAATTAGATGGGAAAGGAAGAAAGAAGAGAAACTGCCATGTGGCTGCTTGTGGCGCAGCCTCTACCGTGTTTGCTGGGGAAGAGGGTCTTAAATCTCTGGCATCCTCACTGACTCCATTACTGAGGAGGGATGTCCTCTGCAAGCTTCATCTTCGCTGTATAATATGTATATGGAGGCTTTGGCCACCCAAGGCCGATGTTTAATCATTTGAACATGATGGTGTATGTGGATCTAACAAGACCTACTAAGTTTTATCTACAGGGAGAAGGGAAGTTTGTGATGGTACCAACTACACTAAGTAACAGCCAAGGAAACTCTAGTCCCAAATCCCACATAAGAAGCTCTGGCACCCACAAATTTCACAGGATTTTTGGGTGCTCACCACCTCCCAGGCAGGATGTGTCCTCAAATGACTGAGCTGAGAAGAAAAAGAAAAAGAAAAAAAGTTCTCTCGAAATACCAGTAAAACATGCTTCTGATGCAGAATTAGCATTTGGCAGAGAAGTGACTCATGGTGACTGAGGGCTTCGTGCATCCCTTCTCTGAAGCAGCCAGGATCTTTTTCTGGGCTTGTGAATCACTGGAAAATGGTAGATGAGCACATCTTGACCTAAGCGAAAAACTGAGGGTGTTAAAGAAGATGAAGGGCTCTTCTCTGCTCTCTGAAATAGTACTGCTGGTGACTTTGTGATGCCAGGAAGAGGGAAAACAGCATTTCCAGGGCTGGGTTAGAAGGCAGAAAGCCTCATTTACAGTGGGTTTCATGTCTTTGGAAAGCCCGACTGTGAATGAAGGGTAGATTCTGCTGTACACGGAGCAGGCTCCTGTGTGGGAAGGGGCCATGTCAGCTCCTTTGAGGGACTGATGCCTTTTTTATTGATTGCAGCACCCCATGCTTTAGAGGGCCTGGCACATTCTCCAGATGCTTTTGTGACCCATAACCCCTCCCAGAATCTGAGTGGCAGAAGAGCGATGCACAAGCGACACCGGCCCAGCCACACAGATCTGAGTACAAAACACTGCCTCAGTGAGGCTGCTGCACTGAGCTCTGCAGCTAAGCATGGCAACAAAGACAGGCAAAAAAAAAAAAAAAAAAAGGAGTAAAATTCAAATCCTGCCATTGCTTTCATGGTAATCAGCACAAGCATTATGCAGAATGATTTGTAATTTTACACTGACAGCTATTATCTTCTGGCAGCCACCATGACTTAAACAAATGTCTGATGTTGCAAGGGGCTGGGGTTTTTGTGCCTTTGACAAGAACCTCAGTAAGGAGCCTGAAGAGAGGGAAACGCTGCTCTGCAGTCCTTGTTTCAGTCCTGGTGTATGGATCCTGGCAGTCCTTCCTTGGTGCTCACAGTAATGCTGCGACACCAACCTCACTTGAAATGCCTTTTGCAGAGCAATAGAAGAAACACAGCCCATGGACTTTGCTTGTAACATCCTCCTTTTCTTTGGATGAAGTGTCTGAAGCGAGGTGAAATGAAGGGATAAACCCCACAGCTTGATTCAGCAGCACAAATTTTGAATATAAGTAATGTCAAAGCAATATCCAGGCTTTTACTTGAGCAAAAACTTTTTTTTTTAATGCCTTCTAGACAGACAGAGCAGGTAGCAGGAGCCTGAGTAAAGTGACTAAGTATCTCTTCAGCTGTACAGGTTCACAGGAAATCGTCTAATCTTCCTTACAACTCACAAAACAAGGGAAACAGGAAAGCAAAAAGCATGAAAGAATATGGAGAATGAGAAATTCTCTCTTTTGCCTTGACTTTTGCTTGTCTTTTCAACCAAATTTCTTAGAAACCCAAATCTTGAACTATCCCGGTGATGGGTAGAGCTTCAGACTCATGAGATGTCTGGTCCTGGACATCAAATAGGATCAAACACAAAATGGGACAAGGCTCCAGAGCTGGAATGCTCCAGTTCAGGTTCATTCATGATATTAATATTTCTCTTGCCATCATGTCTTGTTCATTCAAGATGCCTGGGTAGCTCAGGCCCTCCCACCAACCACAATAATACCCTGCCAATCCACAGGGATTTTCTATCAAGCTATTTTTAGAAAAAAATTAGAATTTTGAATCAATAAAAAATTGGCCAAAGTTCCATCTGTGTCAAGCCTGGTTGGTTTTCAATCAATCTTTTCATTAAATTTTCATGTTTTGATAGAAAATTTTTAAAAGGAGGATTTTTTTAGTTTGCAGGGGAAAATTTTGCCTTTCAAGCAAACCAGCTATAACTTGTCCAAAGGTGATCCACACTTACAGAACTTCTTTGGCTTCTGTGAATATTTCTAGCTTTTGTCTGGCTACTTTTGATGGTTTATTTAAGGTGTTGTTGGCACAAGTGAGATATTTTTGGGCACTTTTTAAAAGCTTTAAATTTTTCTGCTTTTATTCTGGAAGCTTTTCTGTGCCCAACAGCTGACAAGCTGTTTCCAGCTCTAGTGGCTTGTCCAATAAAATATACTAACATTCCCTAGGGCCTTCATACATTTCTGTGATGCTCAGGAAAATAGGGGGCTGCCATTCCCACCTCAAAGCCTCTCACCAAGTACTCTGCTTGATATGTAAAAACCCCAGTGTCCTGAGGCGTTTGTAATTTAGAGTTCAGGTTATATAATGCACCATCCCCTTCAATCCTGATCAGGACAGATCCAAGGTCATTTCCCTGGTAACTTCAGGAGATTTTGGCACAAACCCATGGCTTCTTGTTTTATCATTATAGGCCACTTTTGAAAATCTTTCCTGATGCCACCCAAACCTCCCCAACCCAAAGAAAGATGTTTTTCAAAGTTGTTTCTTCCTTGCAATGCTTTTTTTTCCCCAGGTTCTCCATTTTAGGGTTAGGAGGTGTTGGCACCTTTTTGAGATGTTGCACGCTGTCCAACACACGAGATCCGAAGTGAGGTGGCCCAGTGGTCCCCCAAAGTGGAGGGACAGTCCTCCCAGGTGGCTGTGGCGTATCTGTCTGGGATTTTGTGCCCAGTGGCACCTCTGGTCTGGAGGCACAGGAACCTGGCCAGCTGGTTGATGAACACCAAACCAACCCCATCCAAGTAAAGCCATTTTTACTTATTTCAAAGATGTGGCCACTCTCCTCACCCACCAACAGTGGGCACAGCCCCATAGCCTCTCCATTCCCCTCCTCCCCAAGCCCTCGCTGGTCTCTGGGGTCCTCTAATATTTGAGATCTTCCTTTTAATCTCACATTTAGCCTTGAGAAGAGTAAACTCTTTGCAGCCTGGCTGGAGCCAGCCAGGAGCTACTCCTCAACAAATATCTTCTCCTTTGTTTTGCCCAGTAATGTTATCTAGGTCTTTGTTTTACCTTTCCTGCTCAGCCCCACCTAAGGTGACCGAAACCACATATAAACTGTAACATGGGGAGCTCTGAGTTTTCAGGATCCATTTTCACCCATTCTTTGGATGTTCACCTCGCCTTCTCCATCCTAATTCCCACCACATTGAGAGTTCAAGAGATGACTCGCTTCCTTGTGGCGATGTCTCACTAATCCCACCCTGGGTGAGATTTGCTGGGGTGATTCTTCACAGAGGATGTGGCCAGATCCTCATCCTGCTATGGCATCTGGTGGGGAGTGGGGTGTCCCTCATATGCCTGAACACAGTTTCTGTAAAAAAACCTAATCTCTAAGGCTCAGCTCTGTAACACTGAGCAAGTCTGTGTAAAAAAAAATAATTAAAAAAAAATAAAAATTCAGAGACAGTTGACTGCTATTTCCCCACTCAGCTCTGTGTTTACCTCTGAACATCAGCACTCGTGGCAGGGCTGTGTTTCCATTTAACACACACTCCCCCCCTTAGATAATTACACTTAATTGCCGGTGTCGGTGGCTCAGACGTCTGCCAGGCTCCACCGTGGTTACAGCAGCAGCGCTCAGGAGCCGAGCAGGTCCACCACGTGTGGTCCAAGCTGCAACCTGAGGACGCCCAGTGCCACTCGCACCCCCCACCCTGCTCCCTTGGCAGATCTGGGAAAATCAAAAAGACCTGCGATGTGTTACCCTGGGATGCAGAGACTGCCCCAGCATGCAGGCAGCTCGGGCTAGTACTTAATCTATGAAGTGGGAACAGTCCCTTTCATCTCAGCAAATTAACTCCAAAGGATAAGGATGGTGATGGAGCCGACAGCAGCTGAGTTTATCACAGCTTTCAATTTAGAAGAAACAACCCGCTAATGTGTGCTCTGAGCAGATGGATGTCACACAAGCCAGGATTTTAGGAAGCATTCCCTATTTTTCCAGACTTCTGTTCTTAAGACCTTCCCATTGCCTTTTTTTAGCTTCATGGAGGTCGGCAAGGGCCAAAGTGGGGTGGTGGAGCCGCGGCCAGGGAAGGGTGGGAAGGACTGGCTGGAAACACTCTGACACAGGATGGGGAGCACTGAGGCTGGTGTAACTTCTGCCCTGTGGGGACCTGCAACTGATAGCCCTCTCCCAAGAGAAAGAGATTTGCTCTGGAGCCATTGTTCCTGTACTCACACTGCTTTTGTCACCTGGAAAATGCACTCTTTGAGGGAAGGACCTCACAGAGCTTTATGAAGGCAACAGTCTGGGCCCAGCAGATAACTGAGATGCCAGATTTGCAACAGCCTCTAAAGCATTTTGCTCATTACTCGAATGGAGTTTAAAGAAAATCACTATTTTTCTGTCTTACTTTGGAAGCCCTTCACTTTTTCTTAGATTAGCTTCTGAAATGCTCAACCCTGCAGGAAGGTTAGCAAGGGCTTGGTGTTCACCCCTTAGGGTATGAATCAGTGTGAGTGGGCACAGGATAACTCATAGCCTGCCTGCCTGCTCACTTAAAGGTCTGCTCCATAGCACCAGGAACAGGCTTTATTGCCAAATAATCCTTCATTTTTTAAATCCTCTGCCCCAGCACTCTGAAAAACCAAGAGATAAACACTAATTTCAGTGTTTCCCTGAGCCACGCTCACAGAGCAGGTTCACAGTGTTTGTCTGTATCATTTCATCCAAAAAGTGTTGTAATACTTCCTCTTGGTAATCATTTGGGAAAGCTGTTGCAATGTGCCACCTGCCCCTCCATACAATGTGCCTGTGCCCTTCTTTCACTGGCAGCTACAGGAACCAGATGCCCAGGTGTGGAAGATAATTTCCCCATGGCAAGGAACATCTGGCTCTTTGGCAAACTCAAAAGACCATTGTGTCAACCAACCTCTCTGATGTCAGTTTTGGTTGCACAATGAGGTCGTTTGCGAGCTGGCACCAAAATCTTGTTCTTCCAGGCACCTCCAGTCTTCAGGTGACTGTTGAATGTAGAAGATTGGTTGCTTTTCCAAAAAGACTTGGTTTCTTGAAAGCTTCTCAGCTTATCTATGCTGTCCTTGTTCCTCAGCTGAACTCTGCTAACCTCAGACCTAACCACCCTTCTGCTATTTACAGTGGCTTCTTTTTTCCTTGGAAAAGGTTTATGCATTGACCTTTTCCCCACACACCTCACTTTTGCCTTCTGTTTGTCTCACCCAACTTTAAGCAGTTGTCTGAAAAAATGGAGTGAAAATAAAGAGTTTTGTCATCCTGGGTTGTCCCTGTAGTCAATGGCCCAAAAGACAGAGAAGAAATTTCTCCTGGCAGGAGTTACAGCTATGGAGCAGAGTGGGATTCTTCATGTCCCACGCCAGAGGGATTTTGTGGATATCTGCTTTGGGGATGCATTTATGGGTATAAAAGAGCCAACAGCCACATGAGGTGCAGATGCAGTGAAGAAAGTAGCCTTCTATTAGTGTTATTTTTTTGGCTGTTGAAAAATATGCCTTCTGTCTTCTATCAAGTGCACTGAAATGTCTCTACATTAAATTAAATAATTTCCTGCTCTTTTTTTTCTTAGATATCCACCCATTTTTTTCATATATTAATATTTTTTATAGTAGAGTGGTAAAGTATTGTGGTAGAGCTAAACTAATGTGGCTTCAAGAGTTTTGCAAAAATAGGGGTTTTTATATTAGACAAACATAGAGTTTTTGGTTAGTCTGAGGTAGCAGCAAATGAGGCAGAAATAAAAAACTTGGAAAGTTAAGAGACTGCTCTCTCTGTTTGGTCTGCTACTTACGTAGGAGGCATTCTTGATTTTATAAGAAACTTTCTTTATGCCCCTTCTTAAACTGATGCTGTGCTTTGCCAGGACCTGAACTGTAAAAATTGAAAATAATGGACTGTCCTGCATCAATTATGAGACATTTATACCTTGAATGCAGCTTCTTGCTATTATTAATCTATTATTAATCATCCTTATCCCAGTGTGGATTGTGAAAAATGGGCTGCTTTGAAAACAGGCTTCCCCAGCATGTTGATGGAAGGAGGGAAGATGGACACGGTTTGGGTTCTACATCTTGTTGCTCCTGGGGCACCTCTTTCCTGTTCCTTCTGCCTGCAGGAGAGGAGAGAAGTCCAAGAGCACAAGTGCCAGGCCAGAAGTCACTGTTTTCACTAGGTTCATCCCAAAACCCACGGAGATATTCATGCAGAAGGGTTTCTCCCTTGGGGCTTTCATTTTGGCAGCTCTAGCTCAGCAAATGGAGAGGGACCACCAGGTCTCTATCAAAGCCATGAGCAAAACTCCCAGGAGACCAGGTTAGCTCCAAGCTAGCTCTGGGATAGCTGCTCCTGCAAAATGGCTATGGGTTAAGTGTCTGAGTGGAAAAACTTATACTAAGAGGTGCATTGTGCTGCCTAAAAATAGCTACCACTTCTTTATCCAAACCACATCCCTCCAGAGGGCTCCAGTATTTAAGCAAACTTGGATGCTGGGAGGAATCCTGATCAGGGAGACATTTTGCTTTGGCCACAGATCTCTCTGAAGTCACTGGGAAGCATCTGCAGAGGCAATGGCAGAGCTTGGCTGTGGCCCATGCCCACGCACTGCAGCAGCGCCTCGGCTGTTTCAGTGGTTTCCTTTAATTGGGGTGATCGCTCACACGCGGAGGAGCAAATTAAAATCCTGTGAACTCGGCTATATAAAGAAGCTCAGGGACAGGCAGACACAGAAGCATGGAGTTGGTTTAGGTTGGAAGAGAACTTTAGGATCTTCAAGTCGAACCATTAACGCAGCACTGCCAAGGCCACCACTAAACCATGTTCCCAAGTGCCACACGTCTTTTAAATACCTCTGGGGACGGTGAGTCCACCACTTCCCAGGGCAGCCTCTCCCAATGCTTCTCCAGCTCCTTCCTTACCTTTATTGCCCCTCTCTGGAAATGCTCCAGGACTTCAATGTCTTTCTTGTAGTGAGGGGCCCAAAATGGAACACAGAATTCAAGGTGAAGCCCCATCAGTGCCAAGTAAGGGGGATGATCACTGCCCTGGTCCTGCTGGCCATGCTGTTTCTGTGACATGAGGGGGAGATATCACTTGTCACCCCATTCTCTGCCCCTCTGTTCCCCTCCAGACACCGTGTTTGCCTTATCAGGAGCATTTGCCTGGACAGAAGAGGCTCTTCAGAATATGGTGTCTTACCACAGGCTGTTTGCAGCATGTTTTGAAGAGACCATGACCCACCATGCTGAGCCTGTGCCTCCAAACTCACTTCTCATCTGTATCCCCCATCCGCAGGATTCCTGCATCTTCCCCTCAAGGAGATAAATGGAATTTTGGATGGGAAAGGTCAAGGTCCAGCTGAATCCAACAAGTCTTGTTCCTCCACCACCCTCACCCTGCCAGGGCTGTCCTTTTTGGAGCTCAGCTTTGCTCCTTCCATGACAGCAGATGACTCAAATACTATTTAAAAAAAAAATTAAAATAAAATTGTCCCACAGCTCTTCTACTCCCCAGAGCTCCTCTTTTTCTTCCTTCCCAGCGACTTTCTTTCTTTAAATTGAAGAAGGTGCTGGTCACCTTTGCTCCAAAAATACACAAAGCTGCTGCATAACTATTTTCCAAATAATTAATCTTTCCAGTGGAATAACTTAAAGCCCCACGTTTCCTGTTATGTTACACAGCTGCAATTTGTAACAAGAGATCCCGCACTGCGCTATGTGGGCAGAGGGCCAAGGACGTGGTGCTTTACCTACACAAGAGCCCTACATAAGTAATCCTTCCCTGCATGTTAAACAGTTAGGTACTGTTCAGTTCAAGAGGAAAAAAAAGGAGAGGGAAAACAAAAGCCTTTCTTTTGGTTGTCATTTCACAGTTTGGAGTTAAATTTTCAGTGTAATTCTGTTTTGTTTTGTGAGTTTCGGGGGTTGGGAATGCCCCCTTCTTGGCTGCCAGGGACATATATGCTCAGTTCCACCACCAGTAGCTGTTTTGTAGATTAATTCACATTTCAAACAGATATTTTGTCTGTCATAAAGCTTACAGCCTCCTGCGTAACTGGGATCTCAAGACATGCCAACTACAAGCATGGCAATCCTTACTTCTCTGCCCAAAACCAAGCTTGGGAGCAAATCATGGGAGATGGCCAGGAGATAAGGGATGTCCCTGGATTGGGAGAGCCCTTGGAGGGCCACTGGAGCCAGGCATAAATCAGAACCACCCTGAGACGGGGAGAAAGGATGCCAGGAGAGGAGCTGCACTGGTCCCCTGCCAGATGCATCACCCTGGGATGATATAAAGCCTCCATTGGCAAGCCTTCATCCCTTCTCTGCCTGGCACAATGCTCAGTGCTGGAGCATGGAGGGTCTGGCCTCCCAAAATCACTGTCTCTCTCTTGCCGTGTGTGTTTTACATACCCATAATAACAGCATCATGTGTACTGTGGGAGGAATGCAGGGTTTAGCTGAAATAGTAGCAGTGTTTGTAGGTATCAAAAACCACCATCGGAATCATGCATATACTTTCAGGATAATAGTGAGAAGGAGTGGGATATGGCAAAAATCAGTTATAAATCGTTGTCTTATCAAACCGAGGGAAAGGATTTCAAAGGCTCACACCCCTAGGCTTTCAGTCAGCAAAGAACATACGCACAGAGTGCAACCTCATGGGTCAAACTCCCAATTTCATCCCTAAAGATACGCTATAGGAGTTCAGCAGGAGTTTGCTATGGGATGGGAAGGTCTAAAACCATCTCAGCCAGTTCAGCACCTAATTCCCTGTACTGTCAGTGGGATTTTAGGCATCTATTTCACTTCCAGACCCCAAAATACACTCAAAGTATCTAACCCGTGGTTAATGGGACTAGCATGAGGTGGATGGAATGGAGTGGAGGATGTGTCCCTTGTAAGAGCAGGTGCTGCTGCTTGCCTCCTCTTTTTGGTGAGGAGATGAGGATCTGAGTGCACTTCGTAAAAAATCACAGTTCACTCAGCCCAGCGAGGCAATGAGCAAAATGAGGCAAAATTTGAAGGATACTCCCAGCTGTTTTGGGGAGTTACCATTAAACCTCCAGGTGATGGAGTGGGCCTTCCGGAAGGAGTGAAGAGACTAGAGGCTGTGGTTTCCACCTTGGCCCTACCCATGGCTTGTGCTCACGCTGATGGCACTCACCCCAGGTGATGGAGAAGGGCCTGGTGCCCATGTCAGGATCGCTCCTGGATGGCCAGATGTGCTGCCATGGCGTCCAGAGCACGTGGTCTCATATCAGCCACATCAGCTGCAACGTACAGGAGTAACCCTTTGAAAGGGAAACAATTTGAAATTAAGCAAAGAGAACAGCTTCCAAAAGGCATGAAAATTAGGTTGTTTCATGCTTAGAATAACCCCATTACCTCAATATCCTGAATGAATTATGCCAAACTTCCCATGCACACACACATACACACAAAATCCCCCTTTGGGCTACTTAACAACAGAGAGAAATTTCAGAAGAGGAAGCTCCTGAAAGGAGGGAATTTGAAACAAAAGTGTCCTTTGGAACAGAACAACAAAGTGCGTATCTCCATGCTGTGATATTTAGAATGGCAATTGTTCCCCTTATTGTGAAATATATTTCTATTGTACCAGCAAATTCTTGAAAAAAAGCTTAATCTTGCACACACTGTACGTTGGGAAACTACTCAAATTAAGACCTCCTTGAGACACTGATCAATGCAGTGGTGAGGAAGGACCTAACCCCAACCCTAATCCTAACCCTAACCCTAACCCTAAACCCTAACTGTAACCCTAACCCTAAATCCCAACCCTAACCCTAACTCTAAACCCCAACCCTAACCCTAACCCTAACCCCTAACAGAAACTCTAACCCTAAACACTAACTCTAAACCCTAACCCTAACCTTAACTCTAAACCCTAACACTAAACCCAAACGTGAACCCTAAACCTATTCTTAAACTCTAACCCTATACCCTAACCCTAAACCCTAACCCGAACTCTAACCCGAACCCCAACCATAACCCTAACCCTAAACTCTAACCCAAACCCTATCCCGAACCCTAACCCTAACTAACCCTAACCCTAACTGTAACCCCTAAACCCTAACCCTAACCATAACCCTAACCCTAACCCTATCCTCTCCATTCCAGAATGGTCCTAAAATGAAAGGACCAACACCCCACACCCCTACAGTGCCACCTTACCAATGTGCCATATGCCCTTTTTGCTGTCACTTCCTACCCTCTCCACTCCAGGAAAAAAAAAGCAGCTCAGAAAATTATTTCCTCCCAGACAGAGAGAGCTATTTATTGTAAATAAGGATGAGGGGAGCTTATGCTGCATTGTGAGAAATTATGCTTGTGTCTTAACTTTTCCTATCCAAGACCAGAGCTGGTGGGTTTGCACCCAGGTAAGGTGCCTGTGGAGGTAATTGTGCTTCAAGAATGTTTAATGTTCTCCTTGCACACAGGTGCCATCAAACTCCAGGCATCTATCAGCACTTAAAAACCTGTTCATGACCCTTTTTTGTTTCAAAGTACAGAACAAAACACTGGAATCACATGAAGTCCTTGCCTTTTCCTCGTGTTTGCTCTTGGTTTCTTCTTCACACGCAACTAAACCATGAGCCCACTTTTTTCATCAGAGTGATCCAAAAGACTGTCACCTTGAAATGACTTCATGTCAGCACAGTTCTTATTAGACATTAGAGAATCCCTACCAGCAAGCTGCCACAACACTGGAAAAACTTCTATCAGCTCTTGCATGGAAGAGACACAAATCCGGGGTCAATTTGGACATATTTTTTTCACTGCTTGCAGGAATGTGTAGTTTGGGTAGTTTCTCCCAAGTTTTAAGCAATGGGTGGCAAATGGGCAGAGAAGGCTGTAGAAGAAATGGAAAGGACAGGATGAGAGATCAGAAATGGTTGGGAAAAGGGACATAGCAGGA
Organism: Neopelma chrysocephalum; assembly: GCF_003984885.1. Taxonomy (NCBI): domain Eukaryota; kingdom Metazoa; phylum Chordata; class Aves; order Passeriformes; family Pipridae; genus Neopelma; species Neopelma chrysocephalum. The sequence goes on along the minus strand of NW_020897762.1, from coordinate 1,194,015 downwards.
AAGGTGATGAATTGGTGAAAAGAAAAAGCAAGGAAACCAAAAACTGAAATAAACTTAGAGAAACATGGAGGAGTTCCAGTAAAAGGGGAAAGAGAAACAATCTGGGAACATCAGCAATGTGGACAGTATATTTAGTTAAGCCATTGACACTCGTGGGAAAAGTGACAATTGCAGGATTTAGGTCTTAATCCAACAGGGGAATTTCAGCACAGGCTTATTTTTAGATGTGTGAGTAATCCTCATGACTGCAGTTCAGAAAGGTAGATCCCAGCTCGTATCAAACCTGTTACCAGCATGGACCTCACTGTTAGAAAAAAACCAAAATATTTTAAACCTCTTTTAAGTCACATGTTTTATTTTTTCCCTGTGAAAAGATGTACTCACCCAAATTTATTTATATTAATAATGACAGGGAGGTGGTTGCTGTGAGATGGGGAAACAGGGTTTGAGGTTTGCCCTGGACTGAGACAGGTCTGCCTGGGGAGGCTGCTCCTGCTCTGGTTGCGCTTTGCTGAGAGCAGAGCTGGGGAACAAAGCAGCCTGATGGAGAGACTTCTGGCATGATGGAGTGACCAGCAGAACATGGGCACTGAAGACATCACATCCTCAGGGATGGGACTTGTCTGGTGTGGAGAAAACAGGGCAGGTCACAACTGCCTTCCTCCCAGGCTCTTGCAACCTGTACAGAACTTGGCTTGGGTACAAAGGGAGCAGAAAAGCACATCTGAGGGTGAGCCTGGCTTGCACATTCAGAGCACAACTTATAATATTGACATTTTAGATGAGATAATATTATTATAGTGATTTATTGATTGGTTCCAAATCCTCCGAAAAGTCAGCTTAGACAGAAGTTTCACATCAAGAATTTTATTCATTGAATTTTAGGGTGGATTTTCTTGGAGGAGGAGGCAGGATTGCTAGTTCTTTCTGCATCCATCCTTTCAAAATACTTTCAAAACCAAGTGCTTCAAAAACAAGAAGCTTAAGCCCTTCAGATACTGAGAAAACAGTAATGCTTGGAGTCAAACGCTCAGCTTGGGAGCGAACTGTTCCTACATGGGGATGGTCCTGTTCTTTCTCAGTGATATTTTATCACTTGCTGCAAGCACTGTAGTGTCCCCTGACACAGCAAAGCCCACCATGGGCTGCTCCTTAAATGCCAGTGCCAAATCTCCATTGATACCCAAATAGATTAACCACCATCCTCATCATCCCCTCTTTGTGCTGGTTTTTGTACTGGTAAACCACTGGCTATTCAAACATCCAAGGAGAGCTGCACCTCCTCTTGTAGAGGCTGCTCTTAGCCAACTCCACACTGCTCCAGAGCTTCAATACCTTCAGGAAATTTAGGAAATCAGGATGCCTGAAGGTGTCTCCAGTTGCTGGATGCGGCGTGATGTCACAGAGAGATGATTCCTCCACTGGACCTTGATGTGGTGCTGGTAGACCCCACAGAGATCCCAAATCTGGGAGAAATTACCACGTTCCCTGAAAAGAAGCCTATCCCATGGCATTGGCTTGGCAGAGAGACCTGACTGTGTCAGCCTGGCATCTTCTTGCTTAACAGGCTGAGTTTCAGCAAATAGACCCAGATAGGAAGAATTCATCAGTGGGTTACTCCACTTCTTTCCATTGGATTGAAGTGAGCAATTTCAACAATGTTCCATAACTGAAAATTTCTTTTGGGAGAGACTTAACCAGTGAGATCTGGCCAGTTCATCCTCGTCCTTTTACCAGTGATACTGTGAGGATCTAACTACTGTCTGATAAAGAGATCTCCATTAACTGCGCTCCTACAAATATACATCAAATCACATCCAAGTTTGCCAAACTTTGCAAGGAGGAATTAAGGAATACAAAACAGATGGAGAAATGACTGATATGAAGCAGATCAGATGCTTAGAAAATAAAAAAAAAGGGAAAGTAACTTGAGTCTCATTTTAATTAGTACAGAAAGTTGTCTCCGTATTTATGCAAGCATTTTATACTGCCTTAGATACAAGTTCTTTGTAGCAAACTTGCTGCTATGGGGCTGATGGAAGGAGCTCAGAGAAGCAAGCATCAGGTCCTCTAACACCCTAGCCCTGAAATCTGGATTAGACAACAATGGTTTAAAAAGGCCAGGCAGGAGCAGCAGCTTTATTTATGGGAGCATTATCTACAGTATTGTGGACTGATGGTTACAGGGATGGGAAATCTGGGCTAGAAATGCACTCTAACATCCCTCAGACTTTTGCCTTTAATCACTTTGAGGGTAACATTTAAATCTGCAGAGGAGGGATCACTAACTGGTGGCACTGAACCAGCCTGTGCATCTTGCTGCATCCAGCACCCCTTCTTCCTCCTCTGACCCTTAGTATGGGGAGAGGAGGAGCGAGGAGGGGGAGCAAACAGCACAGCAGGACTTCAGAAATCCTCCCAACATCCAAGTCAGGCGTAGGCATAGACCTTGGACACCCATTTATTCCAGTAAGAAGCATTTACCGGTGCCAACCGGTGCCAAGAGTGAGAACTAGAATACACTTTGCAACACTCGGGCGAGGCAAGGCGGCTTGTGGGGAACGTATGGATCATTTCCCACCCCCTTTCTCCCTGAGCCTGACTGCGGCAGACAGCGTTCAACCCCCTTTGCACCTCCCGGCCTCCCTCTCCCGGCTCCATCCGTGCCAAGCCCAGCTGCTCGGCTCCGGGTGCCGCCGCAGCTCCCGCTCCCGCTGGCTCGGCTGCTGCTGAGCGGGGCCGGGGAGGGCCGTGGTGACGCACCCGATCGGTATTAGAAGACTTCACTGGCTATTTATAGGCCCCCACCGACCGCAGAAGGCTCTTGGCCTCGCTTTTTCTCCCTCCTTCTCTCCCTCCCTCCATCTCACTCACTGGCTTTAGCTCAGGAGGGGGAGCAAAAGAAATGGTGTCAATAAACAAGTTCCAAGTGCGACATTCCCAAGCACAGCAAAAATTCTGCCCCTCCGTTAGCGGATTCAGTCTGAACAAATTATTTCCAGCACGCCGGCTTTTCACTCTGGTGTTTTTTTCCTCCTTTGCAGCTTGGATGTCTTTCCCGTTTTGCCTTTTCTTTTTTTTCTTTTCCCTCTCTGCGCAGTTTCACTTTCCAGTTCCTGGCATCGGCTTGGCTGTTCCTCATCAGGGCTGGATACAGCCCAGAGAGGGGGAGACCTCTCTCTTGAGCTTGGCAGATTTCCCCAGTTCCTGCTGGGCGCTTCCCTGTCTCTTCCCACTACCCAGGCTGAGCGTTGACCCTTATTTTGGCCCATGACATCTGAAGCTCTCCTGACCACAGGGCCAGGTTATAGCTCCCATGCTCACTCCCTGAAGGACAGACCCACGGTCCAGCACCCTTGTCACCCAGGTCTCTCCAGCCCCTGTCTTGTTCCCATGATGGTGGGTGAATTAATGAGGACCAAGCGGAGCTGTGGATGGAAACGGTACCCATGCATCGACCCTGGGTGCTCCTTCAGCATGGATAACCACAGCAATGAGTTTTGAAGTGCTGTTGCAGGAGCACAGTCTGCCCCAGTTTGGGGCAGAGGCAGCATTTGGATATGTGAGTAAAAAATTCAGTACACCTGGATACGGGCAACAAGGTAAAAACAATGCCCAGTGTTCACAGCAAAGGCACTGATGGAGAAGTAAAGCCATTTATAATCACTTCAGTGAAGTGAAAAATAGAGGTCACTGGAGGTGCACATCCATTCTTTTTTTAACAAAACAATGCTGATTTTCACAATATTTATTGTCAGAAGCACTTCTAACAGAAACACTCCTGCCTGTGTGTGGGCCCTCAGGTTTACAACAGAGGTAAGAGAGGACGACTGTGGGAATTAAATCTGTAGCAAGACATTTTTCTTCTGCTTTCTCACTGAATTAACCATTGCCCCACCTAAGAGACTCTGTTCCTTGCAGCTCATCAGCACGGCAGGGCTAAAGCGATCAAGGGGTGGGGGTGTCTGCTCGGTCTTATCTTTAGGTAAATCTTTAAGTAAATCACTTTACCTCTGTTTTTGTACGGCACCCAGCTCCAGGCTTATCTATGCGGACTTGCAGGCTCCGGGGCTGTCTCCTGCTGCAGGGGGGGATGTACAGCACCAACCGCAGGCACACCTCCCGGAGGGCTGAGGCTTGCAGCAATGCTGGCAGACAAATAAGGGCGATAGGGTCTTTCTCCTTGGAGTGTAACGGCATAACCAGCTGCAAACAGCTAATGCATTATGCTTTTAAAAATTATTATAATTTGTAGTATTTTACTGTGTCCAGTTCTGAGCTCTTTGGGACAAGAGAGACATAGAGCTCCTGGAGCAGGTCCAGTGGAAGGCTACAAAGTTGATCAAGGGACTGGAGCATTTCTCTGATGAGGACAGGCTGAGGGAACTGGGCCTGTTCATCCCTGAGAAGAGATGGCTGAGAGGGGACCCCATCAATGTCTATCAGTATCTGAAGGCAGGGTGCCAAGAGGATGGACCAGGCTCTGCTCGGTGGTACCAAGCAATAGAACAAGAGGCAATGGGCAGACACTGATCCACAGGAAGTTCCACCTGAACATGAGGAAGAGCTTCTTTACCAACCTGGGTGACCGTGCACTGGAACAGGTTGCCCAGAGTGGTTGCGGAGTCTCTCTCATTGGGAGATATTCCAGAACTGTTTGGATGCAATCCTGTGCAATGTGCTCTGGGATGACCCTGCTTGAGCAGGGAGGTTCGACCAGATGACCGACTGTGGTCCCTTCCAACCTGACCCACTCTGTGTAAAAGACACAGATCATTAAAAAACGGTACTAGAACTTGGGGATGGTGCTTAACATTTGGCCTCAGAACAAGAGCACTTTACTTTCTCTCGACAAGCTCCCTTTGCAACTTTCTGACCACAGTTTTAAACCTTGATGTGACATCTCACTGGGAGCTGTGTCATGACCTGGTCTTGTGAGACTAGGTCTGAAAAATGGGTAAGAGAAAGAAAATTCTTATTACGCCTATAGAGGTTCTTTAGAGGTTTCACAGAACTCTGTTTGATGTCCCTGCTAAGGTGAGCAGGCTGCAAATGGTCAAAAAGAAGCTAATGGAAAGGGGATGGGAAGTGTCCTGGCAAAGGGAAAACACTCCTTCTCATCTGACCATGCTGGTAAAATTTCAGGATGCCTCTGGAAGGCTGTTTTAAAAGTGCATCAGAATCAACAGCCTACACAGGAAAATTTTGTTTTATTCCCCAGTTCCTACTGCTTCAGTTTTGGAGAGGCACATTCCTAAACCATAAAAGCAAATTATCCCTCTGCACTGACATAGATCCAGCCTTGACCTTTCTGCAGTATGGTTAAAATGTAAAAGTGCTTTTGCCATGACTGAAATTGTTCCTTTCATTTACACTCCATTTTCTTCCAGCACCAGTGTGTAAGAAATTGGTGGCCATGCCTCACAGCAGATGTCTGGTAGTTCTCCTACAATAAAATCCTGACTTTGAGGCACTTGCAAGTTGAGTTGGACAAACACCTCATGGGAGTTTACTGTTGAATTCGGCATCCTTTTCCATGTGCAGCTTTGTTTTCTCGAATTTTTGTGTTTGAAATATCTCACTGGGTATTTTCTAGAAATAAATCTTGTTCTCATGGACCACACAAAAGCATCCCTGCTACAAGTACCTGACCCTTGGCATTTGACAGATGAATTGTGCTTGGTTCAGTGCTATTATTTATTGTATTTTTGTCAGTGTTACAGTGTTACAGTTATGAAACCCCATTCCTAAGCAGGAAAAGCCATACAGCCTCTGCCCTGAATGGGCTGCAGTCAGATGACAACTGGCAATACTAAGGTGCTGCAGGTGGCACACCTGGCTGTGGAAGTTTGCACACAAGCACCCCTTAGGTATTTAAGAGGCCCACATAAAAGTTCTGCTAATTTCTATGATAAATGTAGTGCGAGGGGAAGAACATATTTAAATTGCGGTTCAGACTTTGGACTTAAGAGTGAAGTATTCAGTATTTTAATATAATAAATGTCACGTGGTTTCTGGTAGTGGAATAATACCAGAAACTCAGTGCATTATACATTCATGGATTAGGTTGGAAATGTTTGTAAACCGGGCAATAAAGCTGTTTGAGCAGAAGTATCTACAAGTTACTAGTGAAGTAATTTTAGTTTTAAAATGACATGAAAGGTTGGTGTCTGACAGTGCTGTGTGGGGACAGTGTTGTAACCAACAGAAGCAGCACATTGTAAAGTGAGGGAGCAGCTTACAAACACCTGTGCAAATGGCATGATTTAGGGATAAAACATTACAGAACTTTTTGCCATTAGGTAAAGGAGGGTCTGTTTTCTTGCAACAAGAGCTCTGGATCTTCTCTCTTGGTCATTTGTGAAGCAGAGGGATTGGGCATGTGACACTAAACTGCTGAAGCACGCACATTAGCCTGTTTATGTGATGGCAGTTATGACACTAAACTTAAATATCAGTCTTTCAAACTACACAATTACACTGTATGTCCTGTAATAAACCCAATACTTTTCATATAACTGTTTAGAAAGATGAAGGCCATTTAAGGAAAGTAAGTATATTACACTGGTATACCTTTGTTCCCAGTTCTACTTAAGAGTTGCCAACAGAGAAAGAATCAAAATTACCTAGGATCTACACAAAATGTTTAAAATGGCAAATTTTATCGCAGCACACAATATTGTTATTTCTTTGGTAAATGCAGACGGTCTCCAAGAATCTACTAGCTCATTGCAGCTGGACAGTGTTTATAGACATATGGCAGAGGATGGTTTTCAAAGGAATTTAAATATTGCAGGGAGTGGTTTTATATTCCAGGGCCCCAAGTTTGCTTTGTGATAGCAGCTTAGTTTCACTGTTGCTCAAGAAAGGAGCCCTCTGTTCAAGAGGGAAATGCAGAAGGTGTGAAGCGAACAAATAAAATGTTCCATTTTCCATCCCTGGCATAGCAGAGGAGTAGGAATCAGCAGGGCAGAAAAAGAGACAAGACTGGATAAACAGCAGAGATACACGACCTGAACAAATCAGACACATAATACTGGTTTGCACTCTCTGAGTCAGCGAACATAAATTAACACCTGGTAAGATGACTGTGTTTTTGAGATAAAATTTTGCTTTCCATGAATACCCTCTAAAATGGGTTTAAAATTCTTTCCATAAACATTTCTAGCTGCTAATCTAATTGACTGGAATGTTTTCAAAAAGCAAAACACAGATGAAGGAAATGTACTGCTTTTATTCACATATAAGTGAGTATTTACAGGTTTTTAAAGTTATTCCCCAAGGTCACTAACTAACTAAACAATCTTATTTTGTAAACAGGTATGGTGCAGTAAAAAAGCCAGGCTTCAAGGTCTTTGTGAGAAAATATCAACAAAATCATCTCAATTATGCTTAGAAGAGAAAGATTTTTAGCAAGTGTTCCCTTCAAAATGATACACACTTTCTGATGCACCCTAGAAGATGTAGCTGAAAGTGGAGTTCGTGTCACCAGGGCACTTGCATGGGATCAAAGATTTCTGACTGCTTGGGATGTACATGGATGCAAGCAGGGAGGGATCAGGCCCCCCTTGCCAGACCCTGATTTGCTTCAGACTTTGAAACCTCAAACCCATGAGCTTCAGGGGAATTACTCCCCACTTACAAGGATGGGAGAGCTGCATCAAGACCCTGGAGCCTACCCTGGCTACAGGCACACTACACACCTTGAGCAGAGCTGGTTGCCTGAGCTCCTTTTACTTTGGGTTTTGTGGTTTGGTTCTCTCAGGTAAAGCCAGAGCCAAATCCACGACACACGACCTTCCCACACAAATTACGGAGGGCGAGCTGCTGCATCTCCAAGCCAGGGACACCAACTATCCCTGCTGAGCTGATCCTTGTCTGGGCAGCATTAGTCTAATTGTCAGCAGTTTTGAAGCAGTTTGGTAGAAATACCGCAATTTCTAAACACAGTCTAACTGAGGAGTAGCTTGGCTTAGTTCAGCTGAAGCAAACAATTAAACAACTGACCCTAAACAACCAAACTTGCAAAACCCAAACCAAACCACCTCAGACAGAAATCACATTTGGTAGGCAGGCTGTGTTACTTTTCCCTGTAACTGTGAAATTGAGATTTTAAAAGTAAAAGCCTTCACATAATTGCTTCCCTGCCAGCGCTGGCCCTGAAGAAAAACTGCTGTATATTGGGAAAGCTGCAGCACCGGGATGATATGAAATATTCCCTTGGCTGCTGTCCCTGGGAGTGTTGCGTGAAGACCCTGTTGTAGGTTGTACAGTGGAGCGGGATGATTGCTTATAGGATCTCACCATCCAGAAACAATCATGCTCAAATTCACGAGCTCAATTTCTGTCTCAATTCTGTTACAATATTGCTGTTAAAGAAAAAAACAACTACAAAAAGACAGTCCTCTGCCCTGAGATTCCCACCCCTTTCAGTTCTTTGAAGAGGAGGAGGGGGTATGTGTGTGTATATACATATACACATATATATTCATTCATCTATCATTGAATGGTGAATACTCTGTTCATTTTGTTTGCCAAATTGCATAGGACCTGATGCAAAGCCCTCTTTTGTGCAGCATTCACAAGTCCCTAAGCATGACTCAGTGTGAGCACTGCTGAAGGTTGCAGAACCTTGCAAGTATTTTAACCTCTTGCTAATGGCGGAGGGGGGAAAAGATGACAGATCCTAAATTCTCTGCCTTTGCTATCAATTAAAATATGGGGATCACTTATAAATATCCTTTATTATTCCCAATGGTTAGCTGAAATGAATATCTTACCCCCACCATCTTTTTCCCTCCCTTTTTTTTTCATCCTGACAGGGTGGGCTTAATGGTCTTATTTTCTTCCCTTTTCATATTAGAGCAATTTGAGTACCATCCATCCTGGATTTCTTGCAAGACCCTATAGCAAGGACTATACTATAGTAATGGGCCTGTGATGCTAAGACACAAATCTGAAGGCCATTTTTTTTTTGGTGTATGATTTAACAATTCCTGCTTCAAATGAGGAACTGTGAAATCTCTGCTCCAGCTCCCTGGGTTTCGATAAAAGCTAGCAGAAAAAAAACTGTAATTAGTCCCACTATTTCTAAAGTGAAAAACATGAATAAATTATTGCAGGTTGTAGTTTTTCAGCTCCTCAATTACTGTGAATGCCAAAATATGGGGAAAAAAAAAAATCTATATTTATAGCACTCTGATGAGGGAACAAGTTTTTTAAACCAAACAAAACTGTGTATTTTTGCAGCCTGGGAAAATGCCAACATAGTCCCTTATTCTGATAGCATTATCTCATTATCTTACATAAGTCTTATCAGCTATTTTATACTTTTACTCCAAAAAAACAGGTCTTAGTGTAAGAGTTTGTATGTAGACATGAAGAGGTGAAACACGACTTGAGTATCTCATTTCCTTCACGAGGATTAAATTTTTGGTGAGGTTCCAGCATTTGTTGGAAACTCCTACTGGGCATTACTTCCTCCCCGTACCCAAAATAAATTCCTCCGATGTTAATCATTCGTCAAAACAATGTTGCTTTTCTACTTTCCACTGACACTGTTCCTACCTGTCAATTCCCACCCCCCACCAGCAGTACGAGAGGAGGAATTGCGCTGTCGGGGCTATTACTTTCATTTTTTTATTTTTTTTCATTCATCTGGTCAAATTTCGACATCGCGCTGGGTCCTGGGGATGTGCTTTGTTCTCTAAAAATCTGTCAGAAATGAAAATAAATAAATAAATACTAAAAAAAAAAATGAAGGAAAAAAGGACCTTGAGCCCGTGACACCTGTCAAACACAGGCAAATCCCAGCTTCCCAATTCCAAGCCCCGGTGTCCCGAGGGAAGCCGAGGATCTCACAACCCCCTTCCCAGGCTCTTCACCGGTGCCAGCGCGGCCGCCCCGGCTTCCCCCGCACCAGGCCCACGGCCCCACTCTCCTTCCTCCCGCGGGAAACGACCTTGGCGGCGCCGGGGCTCAGCCCCGCTCCGCCCCGGAGCCGCCCGCAGAGCAGGAGGTGCCCGGGCCGAGCCCTTCCCCTGCTCGGGGTCTCTAAGGCGCCGGCCCCGCCCCGCCCGGCCCCGCCCCGCCCCGCCCGCGGAGGTTCCACCGCCCCCGCTCCCTCCCTGCGTGACCATATTTTCCCCCCCCTGCGCGCGCTCTTCTGATTGGCCGCCCGCGCCGCCCATCAACGCTACCCTGGGCGCTGATTGGTCGCGGGGGCCCGGCCGCCCGCCCCCGCGGGGCTCCCCCCGGCCCCTGGCGGCGGAGTGTCCTCAGAAGACTCATTGGGCCGGAGGGGCCGCTTGGGCGCTGGCGGCGGCCCCTCGCCGCCATTGGTCACCCGCGCTGTCAATCCGCCGCACCGCGGCGCGCCATTGGCTGTGAGGCGGCCGAGGGGGCGGGACGCCGCCCCCCTCCCTCCCCCGCTCCGCGGTGCCGCCCTGTGACCAACTCCCGTGTGTGAGTCACGGCAGCGCCGTCAATGCCGTGTGTGCGGGCGGGCGGCGCTGCCTGGGCTGCCCCGGCCCCCCTCCCCCGGCACAGGGCTGGCGGGCCGCACTTGTCACCGTGTCACATCCTCCCCGCCGCCGCCGCTTGCCCGCCCGGCTCACCCCGCTCAGCTCGGGGCCGCCGCGGCGGCATGGGATAGAGCCGGGCAGCGCCGCGCGTCTCGCAGTGACCTCCCCACGGTTTAAAGCGCTGCCCCCGCCTGTGTGTGTGTGTGTGTGTGTGTGTGTCCCCACCGCGCCCCCCCCCCTTCTCCGCAGACCCCCCCGCTCCCCTCGCCGGTCCTCGCCGCGGAGCCCCCGGAGCGGGTGAGTGCCGGGCACGGCCCCTCCGGGCTGGCTCGGGGGGCGCGGGGGGCGCGGGCACCGACAACTGCTCCGAAGTTGGGGCATCACCATCTCCCGGCGCTGGGCACTGCCCGCTCGGACCGCCAGAGAAGGGACGGAAAAAAAAAAGAAAATTAGGATAATAACCCCGCCGGCGCCGTTGCCAACTTCCAATGCGCTTTCGTGCTGCCGGCGGTGGTGATTTTTATTTTATTTTTGTGATTTATTTATTTTATTCTGTGATTTTTATTTTATTTTGTGGGGTTTACTTTGTGGGTTTTATTTTATTTATCCCCATCCCCCCGGGTTGAGGCTGTGGTGATGGGGAGGGTATCCCGAAAAGCAGCCCCTGGGTCGAACAAACACCCCCCCCCTCCGTACCAGGCTCAGGGCACTGTCCGTCCTGGAAAACCGGGGGAAACCCACCTTTTGTATTGCTAGGTTGCTCCATCCTCTTCCCCACCCTGTCGTTCCTGGATGTTTCGGTGTTACCTGGGCTTGACTTGCCGTTTGTGGGAGGGGGAAGCCGTGCTCCGCAGCGGGGAGTTTTGGTGGCTTTGGCTTGATTTTGGGAGTGCTTAACCATTTCACATTATGTCTCTGTTTCATTGCTATTGATTTTTAATTTTTTTTCTCTCTCTCTTTAGTGTATTTTTAGAAACGTGAATGTGGTATATGTTCTCATGTGCTGTATGTTCAGAGTAGCTAAAATAAAACAGAGGGATGGAAAACCCCCAGCAAATACAGCAGCCTTTCCATACACAGGGCGTCCAAACCCTCTGTACTTTGCTGGGTTTATTTATTAATATTAATTGCTTGATCTTTGTAACTCATATCACATGGAAGCTAATTGTCGAATTGAAGGTTTACCAAACCTCACAGCAATCCAAAATCATCTTTCTCAGGCATCTGAAAAATAAATCTACTGAACTTTTGTTAAGAGGAAAGGTCAGCATCATTCTGGAAATCCTTCACATGAAGTTTTTCTTTTTTAAGGCAAGCACCCTTGTAAATAAATAGTAGTAAAATGCGGCCTTACTCAGTGGGTACTCAAGTGTAGTCTTAAGTGTGCTTAAGATCAGTAAATTTCTAGAGGAAATGAAGTCTTTACCATATCTTGTCTTGCTTCTATCTATAAAGAGAGGGAGGGGAATAAAAAATCAGCTGTAAGAATGATACCAAATAGAAAATCAGTCCTTTTCCCAAGGAGTATCTTGCCCAACATAACCTGATAACTTCCTAAATTTTACCTTTATGGGGAAGTCTTTGAGCTGTGGTCTCTTAAATCAACATGAAACAGGGCCTGTTTCTCCTCTGGTACCAGTTTAGCACCAGTGTAACTTCATTAACGGAGCAGATTTGCATTAATGTGAAGAGTAATCAAGAAACTCATGTTTTCAGAAAGGCCCCTGTAGTAATGATGTGACAGGCTCTGATTCCTTCTCTCAGCACACCCAATTACACCACCCTTACTCACCGTGAGCGGTGCTTTACTGCGCAGGTACTCCCTACGATGCCCGTGTGACTACTTGTGTACTACAGCACCAACCCGGCTGAGGTAGAGTGGCGCTTATTTTTTCATAACTATTTTTTCCCCTCCTTTCCTTTAAAATGAGAATATATTGGATAAGTATTTTTCTTGGGCCGTGAGGAAAACTTCTGAGGATTAAATGTGAATCTGCTCCGTTAAGTGACCGTACCAAAAAGACCCTTGTTTTAAGACTTCTGCGCTGCCAAGTGAAGCAGGCAGGTAAGTTTTCCGTATGTTTAGATTTCCCTTGTTGCTATGGAAAGTAGGAAAAAGATTGTTGAAATATTAATTATCTTGTCTTGAAATTCCTCTTTGCCTGAGGGATTCCATACCTACACGCTGTGTTCAAGTTGGAGTTGTTTTTTCAAATTCCCCTCTGTCTCTAGAACCCCAAACATCCACATTGTTTAAATGTTTGCTATTGAAATCACTGGCAGAAGGATCAGGCCCTCAGTTGTTTTTCTTTAAAGCAGTTGATAATGACTTGGATGTGATGTTGTGAAAAGATAGTATTATCTGGTGTGTCCACAGCTCAGATCCACTGTCTTGTTACAATCTCAGAAGAAAGCTCCCGTACTAAGCAGCCTGTAAAGAAAATATGTCTAACAAAGCAGAACTGTCTTCTGCCTTTCTGTTCTTATTTATAAATCTCTTGAAAGTTTGCTTGATACTCTTTCAGAACAAGGCAAGAACCTTTCATGTTTGTTTGATGTTTTCACTTCCTCGTATGACTGTGTTCATTGCTAAGCCTTTGTGTCACTGATTGAGATGTTATTGTAATTAACATTAATTATGCAAACTAGATTGTTTTTAGTGGTTCTCCAACTCTGTATTGATACTGTCAACTTGTTTGTTTGTTTGTTGAACAAAAATCCACGCAGTTCACCATTCTCAGAGGAAATAGATTAACCGATTCCAAGTTAATATATGCATGGGAAACCCTAGCAAAATTAATTATTTTAGCTCAAATGGCACATTGAATCATGATGGACATGGTGAATACAGTGCAGTTGGATCTGAACTATCAAGGCAGGATAAACAGGGGGAGCAGGAAAGGGGACTCTGTCATTGGGGAGGGTGTTTACACTGCAGAGTTCCATTACATTCTTTCCAGATAGACAGTACTAGATTAATTGGGCCAAATTCTGCAGTCCCTAATTGAACAAAACTCTCACTGAAATATACTGGAGCTGTCTGTTTGGTTATGGACTGCTGAATTTGTTTGAGAAATTGAGAAAAATGGCAGAATTTACTTCATTAATTATTTAGGACATGTTTGATTTTAGACTTCAAGAAGATATCTTCCTTAAATTCTGTTTAGAAGGTGTTCCAGGGTTGCTTTCTTGAAACAAAAACCTAATAAAAATATCTTTGAAGTATACATTCACTTATAAAATATTCCCTATAGGAATGGTAACATTTTATAATTTTTTTATAATGTTAATTACAGTGACATTCACAAAAGTCTCTGTGTCTGATTCTGAATTGCCCTCTTGAAACACTTCTGAGCTGAGAAGGACTTTAGAATCTCTCCCTGGAAATCATAATTGTTGCAATATTTATATGCTGTATTTTGTGTACTCTTAGGAAGAAAAAAAATTAGAAGTGGGGAGAGTTTAAGTGAGAGTTCGTTGTCACGCTATCAAATCTGAAAATATATGCAGACTAGCAGATTATTCCCTGCCTTCAAAATTAAGTCTCTCTAACTTCCCATTTAAATAAGCAAAATTTGGTTTGCAGTTTGCTTTGGGTAATGAAAGAGAGGTTTTTTTATTTCTACTTTTGGTGCAGTGGTCCTCTGGAAAGTTGGAAACAGCGCCCTGGGGCTCAGCAAAGTGGAGGGTGTATAATTATATGGGAAGGCTCCATAGCATCAGTGCATTAGCAGCTGAGTGAGTTTGTTAAGCTGTAGAGATGGCATTATGGAAATCAATAAAATGCTGATTTCTTTTCCTTATTGCATATTCCATGTTAAAAGGAAAAGATGCTTTTTGTTTGTTTGCCTTTCATGTAGGCTTGCCAAACCATTAGTTGATTTGGAAAGGCAGGTTTTTCAGTTCAGGTGATAAGTAGTCAATTTTGGGGGGTTTTAAAAACTCTTTTACGTCTTTATTTATTAGATTGTCTTCCAGAAATCACACTGACATCCTGGCCTGCAAGTGTCTTCAAGTGTGTTTGTCAGCAGAGTCAAGAGGGAAGGTCACTTTTTTCTTATGACATGCTGGTGTGGCATTGTTTGTTGTAGCCCAAATGCTGTCTGTTCCTGATATTCCTGTTTCTGCTTTAAATTAAATTCTGTCAAATGTTTGTAGGGTTCTGATGTGATGTACTGAAATCCATAGTCAAAATAAAGGAGAAATAATGACCTTAACTGTTTTCAGAGGTGTGAGTCAGGAGGGATGATATTAAGCCCTGTAAGATCTGTAATATGCAATGGCCTTTATTTCTTTGTGTCAAAAGCTTCTCCATCTTTTATACCAGAAAGAGGAGTAACCAGATCATTCATCACATTGAGCTCTTCCAGAGAAATGACAGACCGACAGCCTTATGTTGCACGCTGTGTAACGTGTATGATGCATTAGGTTCTGATGATCTATATAAAACATTTTAATTGGGAGATGTGAGTGGAAATGGCTGTCTCTTAATCCAAGGACTTTGGTTTTTCTTTCCTTCTTCCTGATTGAAATTAAACTCAAGTTCACAATCAAATTATTTTATTTTAATGTGATTGTATGCTGTGACCCTTGATGAAATACTCTGAAACAATTTTTTTCATGCAAGGGTACACTAAGAACTTTGGGGTAACCTAGGAAACCTCTTTGCCTTCATGCTGGATAGGATAACTGATGCTAATTTGGTGGACTCTATGGAACTAGGAAGGTCCAACTCAGCAGCTTCTTCAGGGATGCTGCAGCGAGCATCTGTTTTGTGACGTGCGAGCAGCCTGTGTACCGAGTTCAGATACCGTGAGACGTGTGGAGCACGTTCTTGTATGAATAGAAGCAGTTCAGAATTCTGGATTTATGATGCAGACAACACGAAAGGTCAGCAACTTGGAAAATTAATAATATGGTTCATGTTGACATTTCGGAGGGAATTCTGATGCAGGCGTGGTTCCAGTGAAAGTAAACTCGCCAGTCCGGCCACACAGATAAAACAGGCAGCCTCAGTCTTATCTCTTTGGTAACCGAAACCTGTTTACTGATAAACTGGCAAAATGATGTTTATATTCTCCCTATGCTTTGTCTCTCCTAATCTCTAATTAAGTAGATCCAGTGAGGGCCAGCGTGGTGCTTTTAGTGCTCAACTACAGCTTAGAATTGACACTCTGCTTTCTAATGATTACGAGCAGGTGAAGTGACAGGAAGGGCAGAGAAGTTGGAGTAACGTGACATGCAGTTAAATTTCTGATTCTCTAAAATATTTGCCCATAGTTGTAGTGATCCACAGTACTTCATATCTGGCATTGCCATGTGTGTCCAGTTAAGAGCAGTTTAAAAACACAGAAATAGAGAGGGGAAAAAAAGGGATGAAGAGATCTCAGCTGAACCAGAACAAAACCTCTTTAGCTCCTACCATGTAAAATAGGGAGGGATTTCAAGATATAACAAGGGTCTGTAACAACTGCAAAATTATAGTAGGGATGGTGACTCTGAAAAAGTAGCTTCTAGATAGAGAAGGAATTGTAGTTACTCTGCAGTCCTGTCATAAGCTGTTGCTAGTGTGGTTAAAGCATTAGTTCTGAGAACAAGTGCATTGAGACCTTGGACTCTTTCTCTTAAAAATTTAAAAGTCTATATTCATGTATTTGCTGTGGGGCAAAACAAAATACTGCTTGTTTGATTACCCAATTTCAATGTTGTTATTAAAAAATCCCACACCATGTTTTTGGCTGAAATGAAGTCAGATATTCCTGTGGATGCCTTTTTTACTTTTGATTATCTTTTTTAAGTTTCCTTCCAAGTATCTTTTCATCAGCTGCTTTCTTTCTTTTTGTCCTACTGAATTCCGTTTTTTGTTGTTGTTTTGATTCCCTCCATTTCTTTCCAGACAAATTTTTCCCATTTGTTATTGTTCTTTCTAGTCTTAATCAACTACCAGTGTTGCT
Source organism: Neopelma chrysocephalum (assembly GCF_003984885.1). Classification (NCBI taxonomy): domain Eukaryota; kingdom Metazoa; phylum Chordata; class Aves; order Passeriformes; family Pipridae; genus Neopelma; species Neopelma chrysocephalum. The sequence goes on along the minus strand of NW_020897762.1, from coordinate 1,177,538 downwards.
GCTTGCTTATAGAATCACAATAACAGCTCCAAATAACACTGCCCTACGCAGGGTACAAATAAATAGCAACCGAGCCTTCCTTAAAAAGCTTGTGGTGGGAATGTGAGATCTGGGGGACTGTCATCCAGATCCTGTTTTCTGTGGCCCACACTTCTTGGGTTTGGTATGGAAAGCGGTTGTGCCGCTGTCATGCAGTGCTAAGGTCCATGTTGAGGTGTGGCATGCCAGTAGCGTTTAGTGTCATCCATCCTTGGCAAGGAAAAGGTTCACGACTGCTGACCTGTAGTCCAAACAGAAAACGTGAAGGGGGAGCCTGTTGGAGGTGTGACATGAATTGGTGCAGTCATCTAGAAGGAACCAGGACCACAGCCAGGAATAATACCCAGGTGTCCTCAGCTTCAGGCACGTGCCCTGTGCTGTAGCAGAGCAGGTTTTTTGCTTCTTCTATCCTGTGTGGAGCTCACTTCTATTTTTATTTTTCTAAATTTGTTTTTCTGCTTCTATTTATTTGGCTGTTTTTTCTCTTTTAGTCTTTTCTTATCTTTAGTATGTAGAGGCTACTAGTGATCTCTCAAACTGCATCACAGTGTTAAGACTAGTGTGTCTTCATCCTGTACTGGAATATTTGGCCATTGCCAAAGAAATTGAGGTCAGAATCAGGGTCTCTTGAGTGCCATGCACCAAAAAAGCATGTATTTATGTGTTGAAGGTACCAAAATACTCTTAAAAAAAATCAAACAAGATTTGTGAAGTTAAAAAAGCTAATATTTGTTTTGAGATGCAGTGTGAGAACTAAGGTATAAAATGAGATAGGTTTTCAGAGGTGATGTAAAAGGTTCTCTCTTTAAGAGAACCTTTAAACTATAAAACCTTTTCAGAGGAACACAGAGGTTGTTACCTGATGTCAAGTGAAAGCAGCAGTGGCCAGATATGCAATGGGAAATACCTAGAAACAAGGCATCCTTCCAGAATTCAGCCAATGCAAGGAGGCTATTTTTACTGTCCTTTGATTTGGAATATTTTGAATTTATTCTGTTTTCAGATATTTCCATGTAAATTCTACAAAAGGCAGTTTCTGTCTTTTCAGATTGGCAGAGGTTTTTTTAGCATTCGTACCTTGGAAAGTCCAAAAGAGGGAGAAGGAAAAAAGTAAATCTCAGGTATAGTTTTCTGTTTGTCCCTCCTGCCATGTTCAAAATGATATCTCATCTTGTTCTTATCCTTGTTGAGAATAAAAGCTGTGATAATCCATTTCCTTTGCTGTGATAATCCATTGCCCAAATGTCCTGGTAGCATGATTTGATTGTGGTGCTTGGACAGCTATCATATCACTCCTACAAAGCAACAGTAATAGTTGTTACAAACAGCAGTATAATCCAAGAAATGCAGAGTTAAAGTGCTTACAGCAGTGACTAATTGCATGCTAGAGAGTATTACTGTATCTTCCTGATTTATGTCCCTCATTGGCTAAGACAGTCTTGCAGATGAGTTCTTAACGTATTATTTAACAAGATGGTATGCTTTGTGTTTAAATTCCTTGTTGTTGTGTTTTTTTTTTTCTATTGTCCCTCCCAAATGTGGGGTTCAGGCCTCCTTATTAGTTTTATGGGAAAGCAACAGATCCAGATTCCTTCTGGAGCTATTAACAGCGTGAGTGAACAAACTGTGTGGGGATGTTTTCAAGAGCTACAAATGTAGCCTGTGCTCCTTACCCAGGAAAAGTTAAGAACCCGTATAATTGCTGGGGCTTTCTGTGCTTATTGTTTTATTTTTTATTTTTCCTTTGCCTTTCTTCCTCACTTGAACTCTTGATTCTGAAGGAGCTGGAGGACTGTCTTACATCTTCCCATTCAGGAGAGGGTGGGGTGGGAAAATAGGTCTGTGTTGGACTTTAGATATTCTTTCGAGTCCCTTCACCACCCCCAAGTCATACTACTTTAACCTGAAAAACAGCAGAGGAAAAATTCCTACTTGAACACTTTTTCCTGGCTTTAATGAGAGATTAAGGAAAAAAAAAATCCTTCTTTTACGAAGAAAGAAAATAGTATAGGTGAATGCAACTAGCACACTTTAGGAAAGGGTCCCCACCACAGGGGTGCTGCTGAGAAGGGTTGCCAAATCCTCCCAGACTCTGCACCAGGCTCCTTGAAAGGCTCCTATGAAATAAAGAAGCTGTATAGCCAACGTGTGCATGTATATTTCTGAAGGTTATGCTGGATTTCTGCCATGCCACAAAACTGATTAGAATAATTTATAATAAAAAGTGAGGCATGGATTCCAGAAATGGATGGTGTGATGGGGGAAGGAGGGAAGCGTGTGGCAGGGAAGGCAAATCTGAAGGTTTTCCTGGTCAGTGGATGTACCCCAAAGTGTAGATTTACTGCCACTGTCTCTAGGAAGAAGCTACAGCCCTATTTTTTGTTGTCAGAGTTGACTCTTACATGCTTGGTTTAATATACATGTTGTGTGCTTACGCACTGCTGTTTGTTTATTTACTCACAGCAGGACTCGGGATATTTCAGGTACTTTCCAGGTGCTTACAGAGAATCTCTACTCCAAGGACTTCACAAATCAGAGAGGCCAGAGGAAAGTAAATAGGTGGGAATTTACAGGTTAATACTGAGAAGCAGAATGAGATTCACAGGATGCAGGGCCCCTGAGAGGAGTGTGAGTGTGTGGCAAAGGTGCTGTGCAGGTAAGATGGGGAGGAGGATCCCTGCAGTGGCCTCCATGAAGGAAACAGGCACCATGCAGACAAGTGCTCTGGCTGCTGAGCCTTCTATCTATTCTGCTTTTATCAGCCATTCTAGGCCTGGTAAATGTGTGCATTTCAGTCCCTGGTGTGTCTGGAAAGAAGAGAGATCCTTTGCTTTCCTTCTGCGTTACAAGTCAGTCCTTGGTCAATTTAGATCTCCCAACTCCTGATCCTTCCCTTGGATGCTTTGCCCTGTATTTGTCACTCTGTGATGTGGTGGCTTTGTGAGTGGAGTTATTCTGTCATGTTCTGTGCAGAGAAATGCTGTGAAAATGGGAAAGCAGGGAAATGAGGCATGCAAGGTAAGTGCATGCAACATGAGGCTTGACACTGCCAGTGAGAAGTAGAATTGGGGTTTTGCACAAGCCTTCTTTGGGGCAAAAAGTGTCATTGTCTTCAATTCAGTTTTTGCTGTGATTAAGGCCCCTGATCATGCCTGTAATGCAAAACAGAAAACATAAAGAAAATGTTTTCTCTTCAGCCATCACTCTAGCATGCTTATGTGTGTATGAATCATTCCTCCTCCATCTGGAAGGATGAGATGCAGAGCTCTTTTCTAAGGAGGTATCTAAAGTACATCCTCATAGCAGCCAGCAATTGGCATGACAAAAGGGTTATAGCTAGTGGCTGGCACTTTTCCCATCCATCTTGCCACTGGAAACATAATGCTTTTGCAATGTGCTTGTTCTTCAGGCACCAGTGTGCAGAGCCAGTTCTTGGGACACATAAATGGAGCAGTTGCATGTTGTTCGCTTTTGTTTGTGGCACCTCCTCAGCGGCCCAAAAAGTGGGAAGAGGGAGTAACACTGGTAAACTGTTTATTTAAGCTTGATGTGGAGTGGAAACAGTGGGGTACTTGTGGGACACCCCTAGGTGTGGGAAGATGAGCAGCAAGACATCTGGCACTGCCAATGTCACATCAAGTGTGAGAGAAGACCTTGTTTTGTTCTAACCTTGCATGCTTTGCACAGGACAAGGCAAAATATGGTAGTACTGAGTGCACAAGGAAAAAAGTCTGATTTTAAAAAATGTCATCTGTTGTTCATGTAAACTGACTGTCTTGTATATATTCTATCTTTCTCTTGATTTACAAGAAGACTGGGCCCTGACTCAATTAACTTAGTCTTAAGTGTTCCTGTGATGTCAAGAAAGAGTTTTATTGTGCATCTTTTTGTAGAGGAGTGTTTAATGTGGTGTCAGAACAGGCAGTAGAAAGAAGGGCCCCTTAATCTCAGTGCTCCGCGTTAACAACTCTATTGTTACCTTTCTCTGTTGCTGAGCATGACTGGGAAATGTCCTCTCCTTGCAGCTGTGACCAGCTCTGTATGTGGTTCAAACCTAAATGTGGAAGCTGGAAGTTCTTTTGCTGAGGCACTCTTGAAACTCTCCAAATGCACACCCATGGGACTGGACATGTCTTTGCTGCTTCCTTCTTTTGGAGGGCAGTTGGAGATGAGGTAGAGGAGAGTCCAGGATATGGTGCCCGCCTCCGGGGCCTTTGGTGCGTTCAGTGAGCTGGTGTTTTGGACCAGTTGTTCTCAGAGCTGGGACCAGTGGCTTTTCCTCCCTGGGGAGTGCCTCTGCAAACAAGAAGAGCCTCTCTGGTCCCCATTCCTGCTCTGCATTTTACCCACTGTCTGTTCTGCAAGGCAGACTTGTTTCTACTGCAGGAGCTGAGAGTCATCTCTCCATCTTGGACGGGATAGTCTGGAGGTTTAGGGCACTGCTACTGCAAGACCTCAGCCGACTTGGCTTGGGGTGACAATGGCAGGGAGGAAATCTTCAATCTGCCTCATCAGAGAGAGCTAAGTCCTGCTCTGCTGCATGGAGATTACAAGGTGCTGGTGCCTTGTATGTGAAGCACTTTGGCTTTTTGAAGGACAGGTTCCTGTCTAAGTGCATGGATGGAGGAAGCTCCTTTCTGCTTCTTTGTGATGGGTGGGTTTAAGTTGCAGCCCTGTTCTTAACATCCCTTATGAGTTGACTCTGCACAGTGACCAAACATACTGACCTTAGGAGTTCCAGGTACTATCCTGTTCCCTGCTGTATCTTGGGTTTGGGATAGGGGGATATGGGTGATGGGGTCTGTAGGCTTTCTGCAGCAGAGTTCCTATTCTGAGGTGAGAACAGCTGAGCCCTTTTCCTTTGGAGCAGTTGTGACTGCAGGCAGGGACTGTGAAACCCTCCTGTGCCACTGAAGCTGAAGGCTGTGTGAGATAGACTGTATCTGTCTGCTCCCTCCCAAAGTGCTTTTGGGAAGATGCTCTGGATCTGGGACATGAAACATTGTCATAGAAAGCCACTCTGCCCTGGAGAGTGAAATACCCCTGCGTATTAGGACACAGTGATGGACTTTGTATCTAGGGAGAGCTTTTCTTTTACTATGTCTCAAGCTTCTGTGTTTGTCTCTTCTCTGATGCATGGTAGCCTGGAGAAGACCCTTCAGGCAGGGATGCTTTGCTACTTTCTTTAGCTTCATAATTGCTGTTTATACTATAGTGCAATAAACACAATTAGCATTTCTGGCTTATTTCAGGGTGTGTGCTTGTGTGTGAAAAAGATTTGGATATGTTAACTCTGCCATCTTTCTTACCTGTGCCTGAGATATTATCTGCTTACAAGCTTTCCTGATACATAACAGCTATGGAAAGGAAATAACACTCCCTGTGCTCTTGGAAACATTTCAGTAGCTTTCCTTCAGCACACAGTACAGTGGTTAACAGGGATGAGGGGTGTTACATACAAGCTCTTGCTTTGAAAACTGGCTTCTGGATCCTGCAGAGCACGGTCAGCAGGTGGAGGATGTTCACATCCCACACTTCACCTGCAGTGTCCAGCTGCAGCATGCTCCATGTGTATAAATTCAGCTCTGCTTTTCTTTGTGTCAGAGTTTAAAGTCTGGGGGCCCGAGGCAGAAGAATTGTGCTGCTGTGTATGTATATATCAGTACACTCAGCAGGTGTATTTTCTCCTGTAAAGCGTTCAATATCTTCCAGTCCGAGTCAGCTGTGGGTATTTCCACTTGCTGAGAGGCTGAAGACCAGGTTCTCATGGCCTAAATTCCACCCAAGGCTCTGCTGGAAGGCCAAAAGTCAGAAGGAAATAAAAGATACAGTGACTTAAGTGCAGTTTAGGACATGTGAATCTGGCTCCTCCTCTCCCGCAATACCAGTGTGCCAGAAGCATCTAGTGTAGGAAGCTAGTAGTGAACAGGCCAGGCCAATGACCCTATTTTCACTTTCCAAGACATCCTGAACTGGACTCCCCACCTTTAACCAACTTGAATTCTCAAACCAATCCCTTCAGTGTCAGGCAGAGCAAAGAACCTGATCCAAGCGGTGCTGCTTATTCCTGGAAAGGTCTTGACATCTCTTTACCTTCTGGAGGGTAACTGGAGGGGTAGGGGAGATGCCTGGAGCTGTGCTGGTGCATGTGTTGTTTTCTGGCTGTGGGGGATTTTTGTTGTTGTGTGTTCTTTTGTTTTTCCCTCTTATATAAAATTTGAAAGCTTGCATTGCACCCGTGGCCTAGAAGGACTAGCCAATGCTCTGTTACCCATCAGCACGAGATAGATCTGATGTTGAATGAAGGAGGTGCTTGGGCTCCGGGACAAGGGATGCTGAGGTTGCTTTGCAGCCTTCCGTGCTCAGCTGTGGGGAACCGAGTCCTCCCAGGTTTGCTTTTTGGCCATGAAGAGTGTGATCTCTCACTGTGTTGGCCCGGGTAATCTCTGACTATCAATCATCCTCTTCTCATTTGGAAGAACTTTGACTTAATAATAATGAGAGATACATCAGCTTGAGTAATTTCTGTTTGAAGATATTAAGCTCTGTGAATACTGAAGAATATTGTATCCTAAGCTTTTGAGCAGTTCTGAGTGTAATGCAGTGCTGTTCTTGGAATGATTTGTTTCAGCTATAGGACCAGTTTAAATAGAACTATTTAAGTATACGTTGCTGTTCCTCATACATCAAAAAGTGAAGTTCAGTGAATAATGAGTTATCGCGGGGCACCACAATGAGATAAGAACTCATCATAGCTTTGCAATAAATGGCAGTGTCATTAAAAGAAAAAAGACTTTTTGTCTATAAGCTTAATTGGAAAAGCCAGGAATCTTGACTGGAGATTTTTAGCATGCTGACCAATTGAAATATATGATCATAAAACCAAATTTCTCTGTGCAGAGAGTGTCCAAGATTTTGATTGCTGCATGAGATACATGGCTGTGGGATATTTTCCTATGTATGCCCTTTATGTAGATGACAGTACCTGATTTCTGGTCCTGGAGGGGAAATGTAGTACCTTATTATTGAACAGCTTTCCAAGATGCAGCAGTTGTCATTAACACTCAGCAGTGGACTGTAGGGCTTTATTTGGTAGGTTGGGACTTTTTTTTTTTAACTTTTAATAGCAATGACTTGCAGTTATATCAAGCTGTAGTTTTAAACTGTGCAAGGCAGTTTGACTCATTTATGTTTTCATTCAGGCTTTTAATGTGCACACAGAAGAAGCTGCCTTCTGGGATTGGTGATGATATGGAATTATGGTGGGGATGACCAGCCCTTGGTGTACAGGGTTATCAGGCACTCACTCTTTCACTGACTTCTGTAGCAAAGCCACTACTCTTAAATTTCTCTGTCTGCAGAATATGGCTCCACCCTGCAGTTTGTAAAAAAATTTTAAGAGGAGTGATGTGCAAGATCCATGTCACTTTTCTTCCCTTTCTGGTGCTTACTTTAAGTTATTGCTTTTAGCAAGTAGGATCACTGTACTGCTGTGGTCTCGGGGATAGTTAGCAGGACACCATGATCTGCCCATCTGCAACAGCTCTGCTGGAAAGGTCTCATCTGCAGGAGCCCTTGTTTGCTCTTAAGGAGGAAATGCAATTGAGCATCTGGTGAAGTCTACTCTATGGTAGAAATTAGCTATAAATATATACCTGGGGATTTTTTAATCATTAGTCTTAAATTGATTATTTCCTACCAGTTGTAGGACTCCAAAGAAGTGCTTTTTTTTGCTTAAGAAAAGTCAGTTTGGTGGGCAAATACTGTGCTACGGGTAAGATGTGGCAACAATAATGCCTGAAGAGCAGTGTGAGGAAAAAGACAACTTCCTGCTCTGTGGTGCTGCTTCCCCCCCCTCCTAATTACATGGAGTTGGAAGAATGAGCTGGTAGGATATGAATGTTGCCATCCAGTAATAAGAGTTGTGGTCATGGGTGCCATGCAAGCATGAAGCTTCAAGAAACTGTGATGTGTTTTGGGGACAGACCAGGAATAATTCAGGCCTGCCCATGGCTTTCTCAGGTAGAAGGTAAGTTAAGGGAATGTCTGCAAAGCTAGTGCCCAAAGCTGGAATTGCGCTCCCTAATGCAGTTAAACCTATACATAAACAAACCAGTTCACTTGATGTTCCCATTAATTTGGACTGCTTACCTTTCCAGTTTTTCCAGCTTGTGATTTGAGCAGAATGAGACAGTAGGAAAAATGACAGTCTGAAACTGGCTTGTCTTGTCTCTGGCTCTCCCCAGAAAGCCAGTTCCTTTTCTACCACCAAAATAGGGACTGGCTCCATAGCTATTGTTCAGAACACCTGAGACTCCGCAGCAAAATCATCTGCCACTGCCTAGAAAAAGGACAGCAAGGAAAAACTTGCCAGCTCCTTCTGCATCTCTCTCCCTACTAAGGCTTTTCTCCACTGTGCAAATGGTGTAGCAGCTGTGGCTTGAAAATCACTGGGGCTTTCCCCTCACCCTGGGGTATTTAGCTGTGTCCAGCCCTGGCATCTTGACAAGCACAGGCAGCAGAAGCCGTGTGTGGGGCCAGTGTCACGTCTGTGCTGAGCACGCTGCTTCTGACAGCCGTGTCTCCTTCCAGCACGGCCACAGCTCACAAAGTGGGCTGGCCTGTGGAAAGACAAGTTGTGCCATTCTTCTGACTTGAGGCCTTCGGGCCTGTGATGACCTTGAGCCTCTTGTTCCTGAAGGTACCAGGGAGTAGCATGAGGAAGCCTTTCCTTTTTAACAGAGAATCGAAACTTGGGTTGCTGAGGGATCTCTCTGGGACCTGTTGAAGTGGGTTTTCCCACTGTGTGTGTGTGTGTTTGTGTGTGTGTGTGTGAGGGGGAGTGGTCAGGAGAAGGAGACAGGATGCTCAGTGCGACATTTAATTTGATTGTGTAACTGCAGCATGCTCATGACGTGTGTCTCTGACTTAACCAAGAACCACTAAAGGTGTAAAGCTCCTCCGTGTCCTCTCTGTTCCAGGAAGTCCTGACAAGCTTCTGGCTAAATGGCCAACAAGTCCACAGAGTCCCTTTGGTGTTTTGATGCCTGTGGAAAGAATAGTTGGCAGCGGGAGTAATTTTCTGGCTTGTGTTGCTGACTGTGACCAAAAAAAAAAAAAAAAAAAGGGAGCTTTCTTGACCTGGAATGATGCCAGAACTGTGTGCAAGCTGGACAATGCAGCCAGTGGTCTTTCCCTCATGCCTTGGGTTTTTTGAAAGGAGACCTTAACCTTCTGTGAGGTGTCATGGTTGAATTCAGAGGTCTGTATCTGAGATCTAAAGGCTGCCTTCTACTCAGATTCGCTTCACCATCAGTTTTTATATAGCTCTGCAAGGACCAGTAGTATAGACCTTGATGTGCTGTATTCTCACACGTCACCAAGGGCCCCATGCTTTTGTGTGCTGCCTGTGTATCAGTGGACACAGCTGGAATGCTCACCTACCAAAACTGTTTCCTTTTTTTTTCCCCTTGATATTGCTACAAGCCATTCTCAAGTATGTTCTGCCAGGCAAAATAAAATGAAACCTGTTAATCCCAAACCCCAAAATTTACCATGGGCTCCAGTGGGAGAAATGGAGAGGATTGGAAACTCCTGGAAGGTTGTTTGAATGCCGTGTGAAGAATATCATCTGGGGAAGGGTTATTCTTCCTTCTTTACAAAGAACTGGAGATCAGCTGAGACCATTTTCTCTAGCATTACATAGTAGTGTAAAAATAATTCATAGGAATTTTATTTTTGACTAGTAAGCAAGTAGTGATAGAAGTGATTAGAGCTGTGATTAACTTGTGTTGCTTTTGATCTTGTGGCTGAACCAAAAATGTGGGTTAGTTTGAAATGAAAGATGAAAAGTTTCTTTTGCTAACATGAAAAATTAAGATTTTGGGTAATCCTAAAACCAAGCGTTTCGGATTGTCTAAAGTCCTTCAGTTTAAAGAATGATTGAAAACAGTTTTCTAGTTTTAGGGAAACAGGAATCTTAAGGGCTGTTCATGGAATTCAAATTGATTTCAGTCCTCTTGAATCCACGTTTTGCTGAACATAACACGGGACAGGTTCACCTGCAGAGGGAAGGGGAGCTGCAGTCCCTCCAGCTGCTCATTCCATAAGAGCAGCTAGAGTCTCCCCTGTATCATGAGAATGGAATCACAACTGTTCAGCTCCCTTATTCAAAGCAGTGCTGTGCACACCCCTGAAATAGTTCTCCAGACCAAAAAACCTCCTAGCATCAACAGCAGACAGACAAAACTAGAAGTCAGTCACAGTGAGAAACAGAGCTGCTTTTTTTTTTTTTTTCCAAAGAGCAGTGTGCGCATGGAAGGCAAATGAAAATGATTCCCTAATGAAAAAGCAGTAAGAGAGTTGAAGAGCACAGCTAAACAAAGGTCAGACTTGCAGTCTGAATGGAGACAGAGGCTAAACTTATTTGCAATACATACAGAGTGCAGTATAAAATGAAGGTGGCCAAGGAATATTACCGTGCATAGATAATACATGTATATGTAGGTAGCATATGCAATCATACATTCTGAAAGCCTGACATGAGAATGCACACAGGAATTCACAGAGATGTAGCTGGAGAACACAATACCAAGATCACCACAGAAACAGCAGCATTTTTCAAGAACGCAAGAGGCATGTCAAGGAATAGTGGATTAAGGAAGTTGTGTGAGATACTGATACAGGTTGTGGCATCCCAACAGTGTGTATGACCCATGCTGTGTCCTCCTTGTCTCTGAGACATGAAGCAAAGGATCAAGGTGTTAAAAGTAAGGGTTGATGATTCGATGCAGTTATCGACCAAGTTATTAGCATGTGGTTCTGATGTAAAGAAATAAATGCTATTTTGAACTGTTGTCTGTGTACAGAAGGTCTAAATGAGGCCACCTTGAGAGCTTTTTACCCCCAGTGTGGTTACTTGGGGAAGGTACAGAGATGAGGAGGCTTCCAAAAGAGGAAATCATGTCTAGACTTCAAAATGCCAGTTCTCAGTTTTGTTTTAGGTGGTGATATCCTGTCTGGTATCTTTGAGGAGAAATAATTGAGAGAAGGAAACAGTCAGTTAGCATGTAAGGAGGTGCTATGTATCATTTCAGAGTAAAAGTTCCCAAAATTTCATATGGAAAATTGTCACTGACCCTCAAAATTTGTCACAGCTAGAAAGGCAACATGTATTTTATTGTCTGATATCAATGTAATACCACTGGCTAGCAGTGATGGAAAGTGTTCTTGTAAAGACTGTCTACAAGGTCTTGACTAACTTGCATGTTGTAGTCTGTGTGCCGTCTTCATACATTTTTATGTTAAAGGTTGAATATTTTGGTTTCTCTCATGTTTTAACTGTCTTGATGTTGGAATGGATGTGCTGATTCCCAGCTTTTTTTTATAGATGACTTGATAAATGTAAATAAAATATAGAACATAGGAGCTCAGGAGTTAAGTTCAGTGTTTCTGGTAGTTCAAATTAAGCTTCCCCAGTTTTGCATATTTTCTGTGCCTCTGATGTTGAGAGGGGGCATCTTAAACTCTGTACTTCCCTAAACGAAGAGGAAAACAATTATTTATGTTGTTTGTGGTTAACCTATAGAGCAGTATTAATGGTCTGTAAAACCTCTTCGATAATTGACTCAATAGAAACTTCTGAGAAATTATTTAAACTTGACAGAGAAGTTCCATGGGAAGATGGGATAAGATGGAGTTAAAATCATCAGGTGAGTGAAGTGGTGTGTAGATGAAGATCCTCTTGTAATGCATTTGTGGGAAATAAGAAGGCAGGGGAGTGTATATTTAAGTGATGAGGGGAAGAAGACATTAAGCAGAACCAAAAATCTTCAGTACAGTTACTTCTCTCACTCAGATGACAGTGGCAGTCCACGCTTGGATGCAAGTACTGGAAACTTCACCTGAGGTGCCAATAATTGCATTTTGTATTCCTCAAATTTAAATATGCTGGAGCAGTTTCCCAGGCAGAAATAACAGTGTAATACTTAAAACTTTAAATGGATCCTTACAGCCATTGAGATAATTATATTTGTAGCATATAAAAGTTGTGCTTGAAAACAGAACTTGATACTATCATGTAATGTGTCCCTTTACAGAGAATAATGTAAGTGAACAAAAGTTACAAAAAAGTCAGACTTGGTTGGATTTTTTTTTCCTCTGGATGGTTAATGGTTTAGAATATTTTCATACAGAAAATTTAATTAAGTAATTGTACTTAACAGTGACCCAGGGCATTCATAGTCTTAGAAGAGGAAGGCAATGCAGTTACTCTGAAAACTTAAATACTCTTTGTAAAACTTAGCTGTTTCTTCTATTCTGTCAAGTATTCAAATTTTCACCTTAATCCTTATATAGATGGACAGACATTGGAGGTTTTTTTATTATTTGATTGTGTAAGCTTCTTTGTAGGGATTTTAGGGGTATCCTAAGTTTTTCATTATGTTTTCATCCATACTGTGATAGCTCTTGCAAGAAAACTGTCAGTTTCCCCTTCTCTCCTCTGCACTTTTTCAGAGAAGATGAAGTGTTGCATTTTTTTGTTGTTATTGTTGGGGTTTTTTTTATTATTTCTGGTATCGCAGTGGAAAATTAAAACCAGTCGCTTTCCCCCCCACATTGGTGTGTGCCCGCAAACAGACGTGTGCGCACACCCTTTCTCTCCCACGCGTGCACACACGCACACATGCGAGCACACCAGGAGCTCTCGCTTGTGCACAGCCAAAAGAGGCTGGACAAGGCTGTCTTCAGCTCAGTGGAAGTTGGCAGCGTCCCATCCCCAGTAAACAACAGCCTGACGTCAGCTCACGCAGCGCTGATAGCAGCACAACTTGAGAGATTTTTCAAGTGGCCGAGCTGTTGAAAGGCTATCGCCGGGTTTGATAATCTCTGGCTACACTTGAGAGGAATCGGCACGAAGGTGGGGGGGGAATGGTTGGTTAATGACAGAAATAATAGAGCAATTCCTGATAACTTCACATGAGGTGGAGAGGTGATTTTTAAGTCTTGCACCGAAGGGTATTTTGATTCCCGGCTCATCAGCTGCAGTCGTTCTCTCCCATGTTGTTCCAGGTTCTGAAACCCTGGCTGCTCTGTAGAATTTGCATTCGTGCCCTCTTGGAAGCTGGAGAACAATTAAAGTGCTGTAGAACAGTCAATCAAGCAGATGATGAAATTTGACTTTTCTAATGTGTTGAATTAAGCACTTTCATTATGATTTTAATTCCTGATGCTTGCTTTATTCAGCTGTAGATGTCTTTCAAAGACCTGAGCCTGGCCATGCTTAGATTTTTACTAGTTCCTGTATATTCCATTTCTGTTATGAGGGTATGAGTATATAAGTCGTTGAGGCCCCACATTGCGACCACAACACCCAGAAAAGGTTTACTTGAAAGATACTTGGTTATTCATCATTATCAAATTAAGCTGGAATAAAGGGACCATTTTGTGGTGCTGGTTTCAGATAAAGTCTTCAGAAAAGCAGCTCTTTTCCTGGAATGCTGCAAACTCCTTGACTGCAAAGTTAGCAAAGACTTGCATTTCTGAAACAGAGCCACTGTGACTTAAATTTAATTACAGCTGGTTCTCCTCATAACCCAATAGTTGAAAGAGACTTTTCTATTGTTCAGTACTACCGCTGAAAACACATTTCCATTATGAACTTACAGTCCTCCTGTGCCAAAACCAACAGTTAAAAATGAATGGTTTGCTCTGGTAACAGGAAAAACAAACATGAAAATTATTGTGTTGTGTGACAGAAAGTCAGAATGTTAAAGTAAAAAAAAGTTGATAAACCTACCAGAATAATTATTTGATGGGCTATTCTTGAATCAATGACACTTCCAAGCAAGTATTTCAAGGATATAAATAATAGAGCATCAACTTCTGCTTTGTTTCTTGTACTGTTGCAAAGATAGCAAAAAGTTCATATTCCATTTAGGTCCTGTCACCAGGGATTTAAGGGTTTTGTGAAATCCTGGAAAGGAATGTGAATAACTGCCAATATTAACATTTTCTAATGTACACGTTTTTACATCTGTTTTTAGGGTACATTCAGACTAGGTTAATCATAAAATCTGCCTTAGTAGGGAGGGACAAGAATGCAAGAGGGAAAGAAAAATTGGACTTTTTCTAGGCTGGTGTCTGTCCTATTAGTAGTTTCTGAGCCTTTTGACCAAATCTGATGAGGATGCAGAAGTCTCAAAAGTTCACAACCTCTGTGAAAGTGGGCAAGAAAGCAAGGATCTGTCTGAGCCCACACTTCTCAAGGGATTCATGGAGATCAAAAGCAAATGTGGGATAGATCTGTACATCTTGTTAGGAGAATGATACAACTGGGATTGCTGATCTTGCAGAGGGGAAGGAAAGGGTGAACGGCAGCTCTTTAAAAACCAGGGAAGTCCTGGCTTTCTGTGAGTCTGACTGTCCTTGGAGACTCGTGTGGCTGCTTGACATCCTGCTCCCCAGAGGAGCTGGCATGTGGCAGGGCCTGACTGCACTTGATTTATGAGAAAAGCCCAGGACTTTAGATTGATTTTAGAAGAGACCAAAAGCCAAGCCGTCAGAAAACCTGTGCTTGAGAGCTTGCAGTAGCCGAAGAGCTGACAGCTTAGATAAGGAATTCGTTCAGGAGGAATTGGCTGGAGCAAAACTTCCCAAAATCTCAGGCTAAATAGCCAGGCTGGGCATAGGTGAACTGGTGGGCTGGCTGTGGGCAAAGCTGGAGCTCTGCTGCAGCACAGGAGATGTGTGGGGTGTGTGGTGAGGCCCTTGGAGCTGCATCCGTGTGGTGAGGTGACCTTTCCCCAGCTGCAGCCTTCTTACGCTTCAGGGCCCACGTGCAGCTCCAGAATCACAACTCTGGCCCTGTGCAAATGTGCACTTGCCAGTGTGTAGGAGAAAGGCAGGCATGACACAGGCTGGGCAACGTGACCTGCGTACAAAGTCTGCAGCAGGTTGCCTTAGGTCTGTTTATTACCTCTTTCCTTCTCCATGGTTTGGTCATAGGCTACTAGACAGTCAGTGCCTTCCCAACAGCCTGCCTACTTTTCTGGGGGTCTGGCTTGTGCCTGCAGAGGGTGAAATTGTGACTTGTAGCCCTGCAAAACTCTTACAGTGGCCTTAGCTGAGCAGGGATCTTGTCCTAGGTCACTTCAGCAGTACTGAGCATTGCATGGGGCTTGTTACAACCCCCAGAAGAACTTCCCCTTCCAAAAACTGTACCAGCAGCTCACAAAGGCAGTCAGTCTCTCAACTGGAGCCCCCCTGAAGATCTGTTAGGCCATGAAGGGGAGCAGACATGCAGTAGGAAAGGTCCTTCATGTTATTTTTTATTCCCTCTGCCTTCCTTCACTGTCTCTCATCTTGTTTAACCAGCCTGCTACTGCTCTAAATAAGGAGATGAGGTGGTGGGAAAGGTCTGTGCTGTTTGCCTCCAAGTGGGTAACATTTGCATTTGCTGCCAGTGGTACGAGTTAGCCAGAGCTGCTCACGCTAACCTTGACCTAACCCACAAGTCGGAGACATGTTGCAGCATGTTTCGTCTTGCTGGAAACCTGCAGAATGGCCTTCTGGATACCCAGCCCTGCTTGGCTCTGCATGTAACAAAGTCTGCTGGACGGCTGCTGAGGTTATGGTTCACTTCGTATTGAGCAAAGTTACATTAGGTTTGGCTTTAATGTGGCCAGGTATCCAATAATATGGAATTTTAACCAGGGAAAAGATTTTGAATTTGCTTTTGGTTTTATGGAAAAAGCCATAAAAAGGCTCCTAAATAGGCTGGTTTGCTATCAAGGTGTAATTTTGAAATGATTTTGTCATGCATCTTGAAAGGAATTATCCTTCACCAAAGATTCAGAAAAATCTTATGGTCAGCCCCATCAAAGTAATGTTGCAAGGCTTCTGAAGAAATGATGCTGAGTGCTTCCTTTTGTTCTTAGGTGATTCTTGATCCTTGCAGGTTGATATTTTCAAGATTTCCATGTAACAAAAGGGGCTAAAAAAAGTTCTTGTTTAATTGCTTCTGAGTACTTGGAGATGTTGCACGCTCCTGCCTTTGCCCCTTCTGTGCCTCTGTAATGGTTACAACTTCTCTGGGTAGTAAGGAATCATGGAAAGGGTGGCCTCTCCCCATGCTTGATTGCAGTGTGAGATGGGAGCAGACTGCACAAATAGCTCTGGGCAAGACTGAGGGAGGGAGGATTCTTACCAGCCTTTGCCACTGGAGCCTTGCTGCTTTGTAAGGCATGAGCTGCTCCCAGACCTGTTCTGTGTCTGCTACAGCAGCACATCAGTGAGTTTAATGAGGTGGAGGACAGTCCCCAGTAGATTTTGGGGATTTGGGGTTTTCTTGTTTAAGACACTCCGACAAAGTGAAGGAGCAGAATGACTCTGCAACTCGCATTGGCTCTACCTAAACTCAAAAACCCAAGAACATTTTCAAGGCCTGGTTTCATACCTTGCCCAGGTCCTCACATCTTATTGGTATAAAGTGTTGGTTTCCAACTGAAGAGACCAGCAAGAGCAAAAAGGGAGGGAGCCACAGCGATCCTGTTTCATAGCTTAGAAATAGCCACCATGGCTTGCTCCTTCCTTTTTTTTTTTCTTTTTAATTACCTTTTTTCTCCCTTGTGGGCAAGTGGTCCTGTGGAGCATGTGATGCCTTCATATCCTCCTTTGCTTATGTCTCACTGATCAGGAGACTGGTCCCACCCAGAGGGATCCCAAAGTTCCCCATAGTCTTTTTCTCAAGACTGGAAAGGTTCTCTTTCTTGTTTGGTCTCTTTAAGGTTAGTGTCAAGCACAGAGAACTTACTGATTTCTTCTTGTTGGCAATGCCATGAAAGCCCAACATGGAGGAAGAAATCAAGAAAACCGGAGCAGAGGGTGGGGTAAACTGATGAGCAGGAAAAATTGGACTTTTATGGATCTACACTGAGCAAAACAGGGATTTGTGGGCTATTTGGACAGTCAGGTAAAACATAAGTCCTCTGTTCAGCTCCAGGTACTGCTACTCCCTGTCGAGGCCCCCCAGTTTTACCAGTGCAAATTCCTTGTGGATTTTTTTTTTCACCTGGAATAAAAAAGTATGATTAGAAAAAAAAAAAAGGCAACAAAACAAACAAACCCCAACCCAGTAAAGTTATTGCAACTGAAATGTCTGTTTCTACCACTAAAAAACTCAATTTTCTCATTACTGCAATAATGCGTCTAATTGAAACGGCTGAATGGCTTTAATTATGATACTGATTTTATTTTTCTTTTTGGTAGCAATCATAGTCAAGCAATGGCACGCCAACAAAGACAGCTTTGAATGAGCAGCAATCCTGAGAGGTGCCATCCTGCTCCCCCCCCCCCCCCCAGCCCAATCTCCCAATCCCCGACAAAGAAAACAAGTCGCTGCCTCTTCAAGACTTTTCTTGTCCTTTCTGTTCATGACAGGCGTAAGTGTTGGTAACATCTGCCGGCCCGAGCTCGCTTCCTCCTGCCGTGCTGGGCTCTGGCAGGGCCGTGCAGAGGAGCCAGGACCCTGTGCCAAGCACGGAGCGTGGCTTTGCCAATCCCAGCCTTCAGCAGAGCTGCGCCCACGATCGCAGGGCACGGGCTCGGCACGACTGGCTCTGCTCAGCTCGGGGTAGTTTCTTAGGCCCGAACTCTCGCAAGTGGCAGGGTTGTTGTTGTTGTTTGGTTGGTTGTTGTTTTTTTTTCTTTGCGGATAATGAATGTAATTTTAAGCAAAATAGCCGAGGGGGATAAACAGATCAACACGTGAATCTGAAAACATTTTCTGTGAGCTTCGACTTAGAAAGTTACTATAAATGAGATATTACAGAGAACGCTTTTCTTTCACGATCCATTCTTCAGCTTGTTTGTGCCTTTCAGAATCAACTAGTTGATTCACTAGTTGGGGGGTTTTTGTAGTTTTTTTCCCTTTGTTCTGTCAGGTTTCCTTGATGGTGGCAGTATTTTCCAGAGCAACCGGAAGGGGAAATATATATGTATGTAATTTCACAGGGACATGGAATATGTAAACATAGATACAGACCCTGCTTTATTTTGTAGTTGTTTGCTTCAGAGTTGGCTAGGTTTCCCTTTGGATGGAACAGACAAAAGGTATTTTAGTATGTTTTGCTTTTCTAAAGTAAGGCATTGGGTTTCTCTGCTGCCTCTTAAGACCAGTTGGTTGTGTACTTTTAATTTTTTCATCAAATTAAAAAAAAACCCAACTAAATGTAGAGGAATATGTGGAAATTTGGTCTGTTTCATGTCAAATATGAGATCAGTGGGAAAAAAAATGATGTGCATCCAAGAGTAAAATATATCTCAGACTGGTCAGCTCCTAACAAGTAGTGATCTACAACTCTCAGGTTGTAGAGTGCCTGTGATATACAGAGGAAAAATATACAGTAATGTGATGCTGTGCTTCAGATCTATTTTTGGGGGGAATGATGGGGAGTTCCTGAGGCTACTTTATGTGCAATTTCCTGACGTGAGAATTTTAAAGACTCTTGTAATGATTTATCTGGAGATTTTCTTCTAGCAGCATCAGAAGGTAACCTGGTACTATCTTATACTTCACTCAAATAAGCCTTGTAGAATAGTCCAGTTGTTTCTTCCTTCTAAGTACACAGTGAGTGTGTGTGGCAATGATCCTGGAGCCTGCAGGCAGCTGCAACAGAAAAGGACTTCCGTGGTTTGCTTTTGCTTTCTCTTCCTGTCCCCTCCATTTTCATATATGTTTTTTAGAAGGCTGAGTTTCTGATGGACTACATAGTGCAAGAACAGGGGAAAGTGAAACTGTGTTTTGGGGCTTGCTTTGTTAGTTCTTTTGGTTTTCATATAGTGCTCTATCAAAGGCACTATTCTTCAATATTAAAAACAACCCAGTGCACTGATAAATTAAAAATGTCAATCGATAAAAAGGAAAATCTGAACTTTATCTGTAGGAATATTAATGAGAGAGAAGCTGAGTATGTCCCCCTCAACCCTGTCCCCTGCAGAATGCCAAGCATAGTCACTCTGGCATCATTTAGAAGTAACCCTGTAGTACTTCTAAGTAACTGAAAGTGAAAAGATTAGAAATCAGGTTGATAATACAGTTTCTTTTCAAATGCTTCCTCTAAATGTTTAACACTGTGTCCCTGAGGAAGTCCCATTATTAAAGCTGCATGACTAAGAAATCACCTTGACTCTGAGGGAGAGATATTTGAGAGTTCTGGGGATTTTCCTCATCTAACTTTTACAGCTTCCTTTCATTGCAAGGATTACAACTTTTTTTTAGCTAAACGTCCCTCAGAGTTTGTATCATCTCCAGTCAAGTCAAAATGACAGGGGTGGCAGGAATTACCACATGTACTCCAGGCGTATAAACCAAATAATGTTATTAACTGGTACTAAAGGTTCCTGTAAACTTTTCCCAAAGGGTTTTAGAGCTTGTTCACAAATAAACGCTGAAGAAGAGTTTCTGTGCTTTTCAGGCACCTTTTCCCTTATGTTACATTAATAACACTAAGGCAAATAACAGTGCATATTTCTAATAGGCCTAATGACAGGCCTTTGCAAATCATAGATTCTTGAAGAGGGGAGCTGTCCCTCTCTCCTCTGCCACAGCCTGGTGTGGGGTGGAACACAGCAGCTGTGTGACAGCACGACAGCACACGCGGCACTGGGATGAAAGGTAGGATAATTTCACTGTGTCCCGTAGAAAAGGTGAGGAACTTAGGGTAACCCAAAATAGGAGCTGATCAGGGCATGGGGGTTTAACGGTTGGCTGAGAAGTTTCATTTCTCTGCAAAGTGTGGACTGTTGGTTGTTGGCTGGTTTGGTTTTTTTCCAAGTTACAAAAACCTGCTTTGAACCTTTGGTTCAACTTTCCTTACTCCAGGTCTGGCTGTAGGGCAGTGAGTGAACATGGGATATGCAAGGTGATGTACAAGCTGCTCTGCCTTATCCTCTCCTCTGTGGATAATGTGGTATCACCTCTGAAAGGGGAGTTGCGTGTGTTGCATAAGGGCATCTTATGTCTCCTTCAATACCTACACAGAGTTGTTGGGCTGTAAGAGACTGGTGCAGATACACAGCTGGGTGACTGTGCAGCAGCTTCCCTGGGGATAGGCAGTGCAGGAGAGAGAAGAGCAGTGCTGCTGCATCACTACCAGTTCTAGTGTCTGCAGCACTTGGATCTTTCCCCGGGGGCCTCTCCTTTGCGTATTAACCCAGCCTGACCCTGCTTGCCTTGCAGGAACTGCCTGGATCACAGCTAAAGGGGGTATGGCTGTAGGCATGGAAGTGTAAGGTCTGACACCAATGGTATCAAAGAGCAGGAAGCCTTATACTGCTCTATGTGTCTTTAATGAAGTCTGAAGCCAAAATATTCATGCATTTCTTTTTTCGTCTATTATCAGTACAGCATGTTTAACAGTTGCTTGAAAACTACAGGATTAAAAAAAAAAAGCCATAACCCCTTAACTAAACGATTTAGAAACCATTCTTCTTATTCTATGTCAACATAAACACGGGCAGAATACCCCTATGGTTTTCTGACTGGGTCATTCAGCCTTAAATTGAAGTCACCTCATTCTGGAGGGATTCAAGGGGCTCAGGCTTTGAATTTTTTCTTGCCATAGTTGCTGATAATTTTTATACTGTTAGCAGGACTTCTGTTGGGTGATATACCAAAAAGCTTGCAGGGGCAAAAATTACCTGTGAATTCACCAGAGGAAAGCTACGTGTGTGTAGGTTCCAAGGAGAAGAGGATGTCTCTGGATTTTGGTTATTTCATCTTGAGATTTAGTGTGTAGTTTCAGTCTGGTCCTTTGAGCTGCCACTCTCTGACAGTGAATTCACATTTCAGCTTTTTTCAGTTGATTTGATTTTGCCTAGCAGGTCAAATCTTTTTCCCTAGTTATGATCAGACATTAGTAGGGCTGGTTTTGGGGTATAACAACATATGATGTGGTCCTTTGTGTTTAGGTATACGTGAGCACAGAAATATTTTTAATGACATATGTTCCCTTCTCAAGTGCATGCTCTTCTTAAAGCTTTCGGTTTGTTTGGTTGTATATATAAAAAATACTTTCTCTTCTGTTTTCCTCTTTCTGTTCAGGAAACTGACTGGTCAAAGATCTGTTTGACTTCAGGTTTTCTTTTTAATAAATTTTCCAAAGGACAAATTTTTTTCAGCAGTGATTTTAAATGAGCCTGAGATAGCAGTTAGTCATAAATGTCACAAAATTCAGTATCTGTGCATGATTTCAAATCTAAACTGGGCAAAACTGAGAAGCTTTGCTTTCAGATTTGAAGACGACTCAAACTGCAAAGCAAGGCAAAAAGAAAGTCTGGTACATCCAATGCTGCTGAAATCAGTGCCGTTTTTGAAGCCACCAGCCACTAAAATGTGTGAATTACTCCATGGAGATGATAATGTTTTTTTGGATGTCAGCTGAACAGTTGGTATGAAACTTGGGCCCTGGGAAGTCAGCTGCTCCTGACTGTAATGGAGTCGGTGTCACCTGCTGACCCATTTTTTTTTTTTAAAGAGTTTAGACTTGATGTGTAAAGGGGGTAGAAGATATCTTCAGTTATGGGAAGGAAAATATGGGTGTGTGACTGCAAAAGTTGCCACTGCCCAGAGGCAGAGACTTGGGGTAATTAAGCAGGAGCACAGACACCTAAAGAGAGAGAGAGAACTACCAATAACTAGACATACAAAATTAAACCAAACTGGTGATTCTGGTTTCAGGTAGTGACTGTACTGGTTTTACATGGCAGAGACAGTGTACACAGGGGAGTGTTAGGTTATAGTGCCCACAACAGCTTTCCAAGTACCACTCAGACAGACACAACTGATTGATTTTGTGCCTCTAATTTTGACTTCTTTTGATCAGTGGGGAAAACAGATTCCTCTAGGCCAAGGGACCGTACCCCACCATCTTGCAGTTGTGAATAAAGCTTGGTTCTGTCCAAACGTCGTCGTGAGCTGTTGTAGCATGTGTGACTCACAGCCTGATTAAACAGTCTCAAAAAGAATACAATCTCAGGGTCAGCTGTGTTTTTACTAAGCATATCCAAGTGTTTTCTGTCTCTTGGAAAGTCAAATATGTGGTTTTAAATTATCTGCCTGTCTGACATCAGACTGCCAAACCACCAGTGATATCTGCCGTGAATGTGCAGGACTGGGTTGTCCTGTGAGCCTGCTGGATGGCTGGTTTGGAAGGGGAAATTTCTATCGAGAAGTGTTAGTTGGGCCCTCACTTCTTAGATGTGTATGTCTGTGTAAGTGTATGAGAAAAAACAGCTATGGACAGTAAATCTTTCAATTTTCTGTGTGAGTATAATGGACGAAGGAAGCTTTTTTTACTATTATTTTATTTATTTTGCTTAGCAGAATAACGTAAGGAGGTTCAGTCCTTACGTTCTCAGTGAATAACTACTTGGTAGTGAAATGAAGTAATGAAAAGCATTCAGTTTTTGGGGGGTACTGAGCATGTGAAATAGAACATTTTTGCATACTGAGTGGGATGCTCCGAGGCACGCGTAGTCTTAGAGGCTTTTTTTAATTTCTTTTCAATGTGGTCCTTGGTGAAAAGTCAGACCTGCCATCGGTAACATTTCCATCTGTGATCCTCTTGCTTCTAACCTAGCTGAGCTCTTAGATCTACTAACTCATTGCTTTGAGTCTCTGTGTGCAGTGCAGAGCTGTTTATGCATCTTGCACTCCTGCTTGTTCACCAAAAACCATCTGATGCCCACAGAAGTATCTTTCCAGGCCAAGAAGCTCTTTAACAAAACACTTGGTTTTTGATTGTTTGGTACCTAATGTTTTATGACTACAAAGTGTTGTGAGAATATCCATGACTTCAGAGACTTTCATTCCTTTGAATTGTCCTCTTTTTGGATGTGTTTGCTTTAATTCTTGTCTATGTTATACAAACTTCCATCTTATCTCTGCTGCTCCAAATTTGTCACTATTATGCTACGCTAATACCTTTTTTTGCCTTTCACAGCTACCTTGTGTTGCTTTTTCATTGGGTTTACTGGTCTCTTCAGAGGGGAAAACCTTTTGGTTTATACTTAAGCTACTCAACAGCACAGGTGCTTTGCAGGATAATTTTTTTATAAATCCCCCCCAAAACAGGTGTCTTCCAGTGGACTGGAGTACAGGAGAGGAGAGGGGATGTGCAGGATGGCAGGACAACTCAGGAGACCCAAGTTGAGTTTCCCAGCCCTTAAACATTCCCTTTGCTCTCTTGCATTTGCTATTCCCTTTGCTGTTTAATTCCTGATGATTATATTTCCTTTTACCATCCCTCTGACATATCTGTTTAACTTGTAAGGTGTGTGGTGCAGAACTGTGTGTCCAGGCATAGATGTTTGCACAGAGCCAGACCCCCATGAATCTCCAGGCTCAAGAAGTGACAGTGTTACCATCAAGAAGCTGCAGTGATTATATTCCCATCTTGGGAGCTTCTGTACTTGAGGTTGCTTGTCTCTAGGTAACTCCTCAGTGTAGGAACAAGAAAGTCACACTCCTCTGCAAGTTGCTGCAGCGCATATAACCTCATAGCAGGGAGCTGATATCCAGAGATTCAGATATTGGCAGCCTTCACATGGGGTGTCCGGAGGCCATTTGACAGTTTGAGATAAGACGTGTGTGTACTGGGGTTCCTGCTGCAGGAACGTAAAAAAGTGTGTGTTATGTGAGCATTCTGCCACATCCAATCCTCTCCCTTCCCAAGGCTCCCTCTTCACTTTGGCCCCTATCACACACATGCCATCTGAGGAGGAGCAGTGCTAATTACCTGAGAGCCCCAAACTCCGTGAACAGATCCACTGGGGTGACTTCACTGTCACCCCTTCTCTGGTGAGATGTAGAAGATTTGCTGGTCTGTCTGCTGGTGTTAAAGGCTTTGCTACTTCACTTCTGTCTCACCAGATTTCCCTCTGAAAGCGGTGTAGCACTGCAGCTGCCTCTGGCTCAGGGTGGCATTGCCTAATCTGTGCTGCCGTGAAGCCTCCTGGCTTTTGCCATCTCTGGGAAAACTACCTCTGTAATAGTCATCTGCTGGATCTGCCTTACAGCTGCAGGATGCTTCCTTTTTTTTTTTCTTTTTCCTTCCTGCTGCATCCTTCTCACCTCTATTCAATAAGGAGAGCGTAGGTGCTCCGTGTAGTGGGTGCTTTCCTCCCCGTTCCCTCGCTATCAAGCGCTCATCACATGATAACAGACCTCACCCAGACCCAAGCGGCTGCCGATCACAGCGTGTCGTCAGCTGGCACCGCTCCCAATTCTCCAGAGCTGGCAACTGTCCTCTTTTCTTTGAGCTCCGATAACGGGAACAGATTAGCGGTGGGAGCAGCCGGAGCACTGCTTTATGGGGCTTTACTCCTGTATACCTCCGGTTTTCCACAAATCTCGCCAAGTGAGTTTCCTGATTGTGGGCTGTGTCATTCGCTGTGCTCCCCTTCCCTGCCCCCACCCATTTCCTGACATCACTTTAAATCCGGCTGTAGCAGTGGTCCAGTTCTACTGGAGCACTCCACCCAGGACTTCCGAATGCAGTAAATCTTGCTGATCAGGGGAGTCATACGGTGTGTGGAGCATGAAAGACTACAAAGCTTTGTCGAGCTTAGGAAAGAAATCCTCAAAAAATCACAGAGAGTATTGAACTCTTTTTTTTTTTTCTCCTCCCCCCCCTTCTGTGTGTAACCTTCATTTGGTGAGGCTGCTCTAACCTAAATAGGAATAAACAAACAAAAACTCTAAGTTTTTCTCTACTGCAATCTCCTGCAGCAGTTTTGAAATGATCTGGCATAAAAGAATAAATAAAATACATTCCCATTGCTTTAAGTGATCCATTTGCAGTTTTCTAGACTGTCACCGTCGTCTTGCAAAACGCCGTGGGTACTGTTTGGTTTGCCAGTGGTTACACCATCTGGCCTCAGAGGTAGGAGTCGGTCATTCTGAGGCTAAAATGGTCCAAAGCAAAGGTTTGCAGTGCTGTGATTATGATTAATCTCTTGGCAATCTTGCAGCTGTATACTATGCTAAAGAAGGCTTTTTATTCATAAGGAAAGCATTGGAGCCCCCACTGGCATTATGACCAGACACTTTTCTGCTGGAGGTCCCTAGGATCCAGGATTTCCTTACTTTCCTGGCATTTTGGCTTGTCCCATGTGCTACTGATTCAAATCTAAAAACGCAGACACAGACTGGGTTTTGTTCTTTTTTCTCTTAAGTGTGGACACTGGGAGTAAAAGGACACGTCAAATTTTGAGCCTCTTACTTCCCACTGTAAAGTCAAAGCCTTTCCACCTGCATATAAATAGTGGAGGGATCAAATGGACTTGAGTCAGGTGTTTATAACTGACCCCAGCATGCTCCTCTTCTTAAAAACTAATTTATTTAAACAGTGGGCAATTGATGGAATTTATAGCCCAGTATGTTGTGCTATGGGATTAATAAGCAGTGTCCCGTAGGACACCTGCAATTTGCTGCCCTGAAACACTGCTTGGGATCAAAGTGCCCTTCTGCCATATTGCCCGTGAGCTATATATGGTGACCAGAACTTGTGTGTGAAATGCCTGCAGGTCTTTTCCTCCAGATCAGTTGTCTAAGGCAAACACAGCCACCCCTTCTGCCTATCACTGCCTCTTTGTCTTTAGCCACAGTTGAATTTTTCCTCACTTCATATCAGTCTAAAAGCGTATCCACCATCCTAGTGTAGTGTCAAAGCCCTGAAGAGAAAAAATGTCTGGTGGAAGAAGTGCCCTGTGTGAATATAACTAGTTTTGATGAGTACTGTAGAAGGAGTGAAGCTTGCTGGTGAAAGCTTCTAGGGGAACATGCCTGTTTCTTGGCAGGAGACATCACAGTTCTTCTGGATGCTCCACCATCACAAACAAACAAATGCTCCTTTTCACTTTTGTCTTGCTGAGGCTTTTGCACCTTTTTTTTTTTCCTCTTTTCTTGTAATAGGCTCTGGCCATCTCCCTCACATTGGGTTAAATTGCAGCATGGGACTTGATCTGAAGTATTTTTATGTCCTGTGGCAGAGCATATTTGCATGATACCCTTAACAACTTTGTTCTCCACACTTTTTTGTGGCTCTCAGGTTGCTTCAGGGGAGATTCCAGGGAGTGGGTGTTGTGAGGTGCAGTGTAAAAAACACACTGGGACCAGTCTGTGTCCACAGTGGTCAATTCATGTGTGTCCTCCCAGAAGTAACACACACTGGGGATTTTTCTGCTGTGGGCACTGATTACACTTGCAAATAATACTGACATGAGGGGAGCTCTGAGTGTTCTTGAGAACAGGGTTACAATTCAAAATATTGACAAAGTGGAGAAATCACCTGGAAAAATAAGTGGGGATTCAGAAAAGGACAAGCACAAAGTTGTAAACTTAGGTGAGAATAATGGGCTGCCCACACCCAACATGAGAGATGGCTGACTGAGCAGCAGTTCTGCAGAGAGGGGATAGAGCTGATGGTGGATTCCAGGCTGACTGTGAGTCACCAGGCTCATACAGTTATGAAAAGGGCAAACTGGGGTTTATAACCAAGAGGGTACAGCGATCCTTCCACTCAGCTCAGCTTGGTGAGGTCTCAGCTGGAGTCTTGAACCAGTTTTCTGCTCACAGCCTTTAAAAACAGCAAAACAATTCAAAAGTGGGTCAGAAAAAAAAAAAGGGGGGAGGAAAATAGCATGAATGGATGATTTAGCAGACATGACCTATACAGAGAAAATTAAGGTATCACGGTTGCTCAGTCCAGGGCAGAAAAAAGTGAGGGAATGTATGGACATGGTAGCACCTGTAAAACATGGGAAGGAATAAACTGTTTAGCATATATTTCAGGAACAGGCCTGTATAGTTGTGTCTCGTGGGAGCTTTGTGCAGAGCAGTCCCGGTGACAGGCTGTCACCAGAAATCCACAGAAGCCTCTTTTTAGCAAATGTCTTTATCTGGATCTGTGTTCCTGTGGCGACGTTCCTTCTTCTCTCCTGTTTTGTGGTGGCCAGCCTGAGAAACACATGGCGTGAAAGGAGCCTTTCCAGGAGAGCTGGTCCGGCCCTGTGAGCCGGGGAGAACAGAGCAGCTGCAGGGCTGACCTGCACCTCCCATCGATCCGTGGAATGGCTCAGCTCGCCCTGCGCTTTTGTGCTGAGGAGGCGGCGGACTCATGTCCAGGTGCAGCCTCACAAATGCTTGGTCAGAGGTGTGCTCTGACGTCAGGCAGTGAGATTTTTGGCTCCTGATGTAGGGAAGTTCAACATTCGGGTTTGGCTCGCATGAAAAGGCCGGTCACTGTCCTGTGTAAGGCAGGAGAGGTGACCTAGGTGAAAGCTGGAATGCTGCTTTAGACTTACTCCATGACTTGGTGGTCCTGCAGGAGCACCAGGTATCAGGTCTCAGGGTATGACAGATGCATCCTGACCGATGTCCCTTTAGCACCAGCAGCCAAAACATGGTCGTGTTGTTGCGAGGGGTTTGTTCCCATCTTTTAGGGAGATTTTTGTCTTGGGGTGGGCTCACTCTCCCCCATCATGTAGGAGCTACCGCAGCACAGCAATATTAGGAAGTGAGATTTTAGCTGTCTTCCACGTGATTAGTCCTGCTTGAGGGAGGGGGAAGGGCCTCACACTCCCTATTAATCATTTCTTCTTCCCTCCTCCCATCTGCTCAGCGATTCTCTTGTGCTTGCATACACCACTAATATTTGATCACTTTATTTCTCTGACTCTCTGACTCTCTCCCTCTCCTTGTTGGTTCTTTCTTGAATCTCTGCCCTCCTTGCTCCCACATTCTTGCAGAGATGCTACTCGATGACCTAATTTTCTGCCCTAGCTCCCCTGGAAAAAAAGAAAAACAGGAAAAAAAACGAAGTAAAAAAAGAAAAAAATACTCCAAAGTTCCTCATTCCCCTGTCCCTGGACATTACGCCTTTTCCTACTGGTCAGCACCTTCAGCCAAAGTTGTGGGCAGTGCCTGCTTCCCTCCTCCTCCTCTTTGTGCCCTCCCCAGAGGCTGCAAGCCTGACTCCTCCTCCACCTCCTTCTCTTCCAGCTGCTTTCACTAGCCTCCTAGCTCTTCTTGGCAGTGAGGAGCCTGGACATCTGTAGAAGCAGCTGGAAGCAAGATGGAGAGCCAATATCCTGCAGCTCATCAGATCTCTACAAACCTCAACTCAGGAACAAACTGCTTAATTTGCTGTGTTTTTGTACTGTTTAGTTCGCACTGCTCACTGCGCGTTTCTCACCATCCCAACAAAGCTATGGGTTTATTGACATATGTCAGGTCATGTTATTTTAGAAATCTTGTCACCAGTCTGTAAATATGAGTGCTCTTATGCTATAGTGGAAGAAGGTAAAGTTAAGCTTTGTTTCCACCTGGATCTTCAACATTACCTGCCTTTATCATCACATGGCTCCATGGGCAGAATTTAATCCTGCATTAGCTAAAATTTGACCTCTTGTCAAACGAGCCAAAGGTACCACAACTTCATATTCCTGAGAACGCAGCAAAAGTATTTTTGCTGGTTCCCTGTCACTTTTCCGCCTTATTTACATCAAAACCTTCTTGCCAAGTTGACTCTGGTGATGTTCTGAAAGGTGACAGTTATCTTTCCTGTAAACTCTGGAAAGGCAGCGTTAAACCGAGCGCAGCAGGGCTGACCCTCCTACAAAAAAGGAGTAATAGAGGTGCAGGATCCCTGCTACTGTTCCTGCAGAGTTGGGGAAGCTGGCGGGGGGCTGGGAGTTGCAGTGTTTTGCAGCAGGGCTTTTGGGGATGGGCCCCTGAAGGGAAGCTCTGCGAGCGGCGTTGCCGTGAAAAGCCTCGCAGCGTGTTACATGATGCAAGCTCCTTGGCAAATGCTGTAATTGTGTCACTGAAATGGCTGAGCCACAATGCTCAGGGAAAAGGTTTTTCCTGGTGAGCCTGTGGACGCACTATATCCTTCCCTGGTGCACAAGGGGAGTCTGGGAATACCGGGAATACCGCAAACTGCCGTGAGAGCTTGTGTTCAGGGAAGGTTCCTTGTGCTCTGTTTCGGGATTTGAAATTTGCCAATTGTGTGGCTGAGAGCACGTAACAAGAGATACAACTAGGGAGATGCTTTAAAAATATTTTTCAGAGGACTTGGGAGTGAGTGTGACAATTAGGGACACCATTTTCATAAAGCTTTCAGCCCAGCATCCTGTTTAACTCTCGCGACAAACTGCAGTTATGCACAAAAGCAGCTACTGGCATTTTTAATATCTTGTTCCCTCAGCAGCTAGCGGTAGCTGCTTGCTTTTAAACACCATTATTTGCACCCAGAGCAGCTGGAGCAGAGAGGTACAAAGTAAAGGGAATGGCTTTAGAAATCAGGCTTTAGGCCTGATTGAGGCTAAGGCTTCAAACCACCATCTCTGACAGGGCTGAGCAGTGCTTTGTAGCATGGCTGTACTTAAGTATGTGTGGGTACTCAGACCTACATGCGGTGTTGTCAGGTGTTTAAGTCCAATGTAAAACAAATAACCATTTGCAAGTAGCCCTAATATATATCTTGGTGGGTTTTTCGGTTTGTTTTTTTTTTTTAGTTCCCCCTGTCTCTAAACCTTTGTTGCGAAGCAGAGCTCTCATATTTTCCATTCCTAATTCAAGAGCTGGAGGGATCGCTAAAGCCAGGTATCAAGTTACAAGAGAAAGAGTGAAGACATTTGGTTGCAGCTTCATTGGCTCACACAGTGCATACACCCAAGCAACCATTTTCATCAGCCCCCATGTCTGTGTTAAAACTCTGCAAGGAAAATCGCCTTTTCTCCAAGTCTGTGCTTGGGAAGGGCAGTGTCTGCAAGGAAAGTTCCCACCAATAGAGGTGTTTGAGGGCTGGGAACAGGAGGAAGGAAAAACCCCGTAATGATCAAAAAAGCATCTCATCCATAGTACAGGAAATGTTGTTCCTCCTCATCTTAGCTACTAAAAAAAGGCAAACCAACAAGTTTCAACAATAACAATGTTCAAATGAAATCCTTTGAATGGGTAATGTGTGTAGCTTAAAATGAAAATGTGACTCAGCCAGGAATTGTTACTATTTCTGGTACTGTTTTAGTTTTTAAACCTAGTCTACTTCAGATATTTGGCATGTCCTCGGTTGCGATAGGAGGCTGATTAGAGGTGGTGACTAAATATCCTTTATGGGCTGACTAATTCAAACTTGGATCTTTTCTGCTGAATTTGAGATTTGAGGCTCTCTTCTTAAACTTAGACATGAACTGGAGTCAAGATTTCAATGTGTAAAAGAAAGTCAAACCACTGTATTCTCTCTCTTTTTTTTTTTTTAACTTTCTCATTATCACCTCCTTTCTAGCCTTTCTTTTCTTGGGGTTTTCCAGACCATGGTTTTTCCTCAGAACCTGTTCTCATCTGCGTTTGGATGCTTTCTTCAAACCTTCAGCTGCTTCTGTTTGATTCTTAAACTGGTGTGTGTGTGTGTTTGGCTGTTTCCTCAGTAGTTTGTCGCACCAGAGGAGCCTCCTCAAAGAACCTCCTCACCCTCTTTTCCTTTCCTGTGTATTTTCTTGGTCTTTCCCCTGTGTGCTGGTTTTTCTTTTGTCGATCCCCATGTGTTACTCCTTTTTGTTGCTCAGTTGCACTTGTCTGGCTGGAGGAGCTCTGCAGCCACCTCTTCTGTTTCCCCACCATGCCTTTCCTTTGGTAGAGCTGATGGGAAGTGCTGTATTTCCCCCTTCCCTCCTCCCACTGCCCCCTTCCTCCCCTGCTTCCTTTTCTTGTATAGCTCAGTGAAAAACACTTAATTAAAAGGACTTTGGGTAAAAGTGGAGCAGAACAAACTCAAGTTATTTCCCTGTGTATGTTTTCTGCCTGTTCCTGCAACTGGGCACTCAGCCTTCGAGGCTGGATATTCTTGGGAAGCAGTAGAAGAGATTAATTTTGGAAAGGGTAGTAGTGGACTGACTTTTGATTTCCTTATTTACGTGTGACTGTTACCCATATGCTGGAGACCACATGTGACTTACAGCACCCGCTCTCTGCGCTTCCTCAGTTTTTCTGCCGAACCTTCAGTTCACATTTTGGTGGCTGTCATTACGGTGAAAAGAAGTAGAAATTTTGTTCCCTTCACACTGAAAGTTTAGGTTAAAATTAAAACACACACAGAGCTGCAGAAGCTCTGGGACTCATCTCCTACAACCCCAAAGGCTGCCTTTGAGGGCAACCTTGGGGGCTTTTCAGGGAGCTGAAAAGGGGAATTTTGGTGTTGTACGCAAGCATTTTGCTTCCCGCTGCTTGTGTGGCAGTTGTGAAGGTGTCCCTAAACTGTAGTAGTTGTCAGTGTGTGATTGCTGTACTGGGATACTCTGTGAGCCCTAAATGTGAAGCATGAGAGGGGAACCATAAATGAATCTGCATATTTTCAGCTTATCTGTCCTTATTTTTCCCAGTGTGGCGGGCAGTGATTTCTTGTGTGTGCCACTTGTGCACTGCGTAGCACGAACAGAGAGTCCGTGCAATATGAAAGACACAAATAGAATTAAAACTGTCAAGTTCTTCCCCTCCTGCCACTTTTCCTGGCCAGTTTTTTCCTGTGTGGGCTGTATGTTGTTTGCGTGCTTCCAGTGCTGCTCAATGAAACACGCAGCGCTTCTGGATAACAGACAAAACAAAATTAGGTGCTTTGTTGTTACCCATATGCCTAGAACTAAGGATAAGAAAAGACTTGTCTCTTCTCTCCCTCGTCTCCACAGACCTTCAGTGCAAGGAGTAGGGGTTTGAAGAAGTTGGGTGAAAACCTGAAGGGAGTCCAAGGTCTTCTTACGTTTGTGTAATTCCTAGTGGGAGCAAAGTGATGTAACACCAAGCAGAGGCACTGTGCTAATGTGACTTTGGACCTGGGCAAAAGGAGGAAAAGCTGCAAGACAGCCTCTTGTCAGGAGCTTTTTCCTGCAGTCCTCGAGACAGTCTGGCTGTATTCCTGAAAGACAGGTCATATCCTGCCAGGCATGAGAGATGCTGAGTGAGGGTGTACAGCCTGTGCTCTGCAGATCTCTCCTTTGAGCCTGTACCCATGAATACAGGAAGGACTCACTAGGAAAGGTCCTTTATGCAGATGTCTTCATATAGGTGAGGAAAAAGAAAACCTAAGTTCCTTGCCTCTTCTCCCGTCTGGCCCTTAGAAATACCTCCCACGGTTGCCACCCCTTTCCTGGGAAGGCACAAAACCCTTCCCTCTGAGGGACTGTGGATTGGAGGCAGCAAGTGCTGGCAGTAAGGCAGTCCAAAGAGCCAAATCACCTCTGAGAACAAGAGAAGGATACAGGGATGATACCTGCACGCCCTGTTGTGTGCCCTGGTGCTCAGGAAGAGATGTTACTAGAGAGGTCTAACAGACGAAGCTCTGATGAGCAAATACAGATGTCAGACATATTTCCTACCTATCCAAGCTGGCCCTTACTGTAACAGAGGCACCAGGAGGAAATGTGCATTTGTACCTTCTGCAACTGAAAATGTAGCCCCAAATTCTGAATTGCTGGTTTATCTGCCCTGTCTAATGGATAGAGATAGAAGCACGCATCACCTTCTGTCCATGTGGGAGGCTCCTGTGGCAAGGTGGACAGGATGCTTAGGGTGGGGCAGCTTGAGAAGGCTCCCCAGAGCTCAACCCACCTGTGCTGTTAAGTCACTGCCTGTCCTGTACTTGTGCATGAATTTCAGGCTGGGTGCTGTAGCTCCACAGTCTGCCCCCAGATGTGTATTAATTATTTATTTTCCTCCACGTGCTGGCAGATGGTTGGAAGAAGAGTCTGCCAAGCATAGTGCATGCTTGAGGGCAGTGATTTTAAGGCACGTTGTTGAGATTATCTGATGTTTCGCGTTTTCTGTAATTTAGTTTGTGTGTGTGTGTGTGAAGGGAGTATTTAAAACTTGTAGACAATAGTTTGCTGGGTTGCAGGGAATGAAACCCCTAATGAATAGTCCATTGTTTACATCCATTTGAGGCTGTTTCTTTGCTGAATTAGTGCCATGAAACATAGCTGCAACTCTGTTGTTTTTAACTCCCCTCTCCTTACCCATCCCCCTTCCTATTCCTTATGGTTGCTAAATCCTGCTGTTATCTTCTCTACACAAGTTTCCAAGCTTCCTTCTCTCCTCTTGATTTCCCTCTGCTTAAACCTCCTATCCAAACTGGGTCATCTTTTGCTTCTAGTGTGGTATATTTTCCCCATCCTTGGCCTCTTGGACTCACATTTCAGTCATTATTTTTATCCAGATGATGTGGGAAAAGAAAAAAAATAGCACCAAAACTGTTTTCTGCTGCCACAGTCAGGTCTATACCCACCTCTTCCCTTTACCTTTCCCTCCCCACCTCCTTGCTTTGGAGCTCTTTCTGTGCCAGTTTGCAGCTGTGTATATCTGTATAATTATGTCATATTTGCCTGCAAGCCCCCTGCCCAATTTCTAACCCTTATCTTCCTCTCTGTTCAGTCGGCTTCCTCCCTTGCTCTCTCTGTACTGCTCTGTTCTCTGATCTCCTTGCCTTCTTCTGGTGACCCCTACAATTTCAGGTAGCTGCCTTTCCCCCGTCTTTAAAAAGATAAGTGTGTCTTGCTGGCAGAGTTTTAAGCTTTCTTTTTTCTGTATCCAGTTCGCAGCTGACCCTTTTTTTTTTTTTTTGCTAATTAATGCTGTGTAGCTGTTTACCTGCTTGACTTGCTGGAGTGATTGCTCAGACTGATGCATACCACACTCTGGAACTGTTTCTTCTCTCTCCAGCCCTGATTTATAGATAACTGGAAAAGGGAATTCTTGGCTGCCCTGTTTTGAAAACTATTACACCACAGAAAAACTCATTACATGAACACAGCACCTGATATAAAAAAGCTCTACTCAGTTTTCTGGTTTTCCCCATCAAAAAAAAAGACTTCCTCTTATTATTTAAACAATAATTTCCTTTAAATTATATTTAACGGATGGAGGCACAAAGGCTTCCCTGCTTTTCCAGGAGTTCGTGGAAATTGGAACTGGGGAGTTTTTCATAATCAATAGAGGGAACGGGATATTCTGGGGAGATTTGTTGGATTTTTTTTTTCTGGATAGGCAATGTGCCCATGGCACATAGTACAAACCAACCTCATCTCTGTTGGGTTTGTGTTCACAAACCGAAGTACTAGGACAGGTATCTGCGGAGAATTCTCTATGGCTGAAGAGATCAGAAGGCTGGGAGGGTTGGAAGGCCCCAAAGATTTCAAGAAAGTAGGTACAGACCATTTGAGAGTCTCCTTTAATTAAAGGAGTGCTATGCATTTGTGCAAATCAAGAGTAGTTGCTTCCCTTTTCTCACAACCTCTGTGGGATGCCCTCTGGGCTGCAACTTGAGGGCAGTGGTGTAAATTTTGAAATACTGTATGTGTAGGACAGTGCTGGTGTCCTTTTGGATCAGTGGAGCTGCTCTAAAATATGTCAAAATCATCAAGTGACAAGCAAACACACGATGCTTCAGCCCAGTGCCAAAGAAAATCCTGCAAGAGGGAGAATTATCTGTGAAAATTTACCCTGTTGCTACGGAGCTTGTTTGGTTGCGTAGATCATGTGAGAGTGGAATGATTGAAGAAATACTCCACTTGGTAAATGAACAGGGAATATGTTTGTGCCAGTTACAGGACAGCTTCTATGTGCATAAAACCTGAGACAGCTGGTAGTGGTGCTGAGCAGGTACTGTCTGTTACTGGTCAGGCAGAGACACAGGTTGTTTTTGAATGAATGTGCTTGTTCGAAGGCAAGGGAGGACTGAAATGCCTCTATGTCTTTAAAGCATTTCTCCTTCTTGATGCCATATTCTGTTAAGGAAACCAGATTTTGGGGACACAAGCAGCAAAATTTTCTGCTTCCCACAGTGGGGATGCTTTGTCCTTCTTACTTCCACTTCAGATTGATGTTAAGATCCTGAGGCTGTGACACTGCTTTTTGTTTGGCCTCTGAAAACACAGAGCCAGTGCAGAGAATTTAGGATCCGTTCCTGACTTTCTTACAGTGGTTTACTCCTCTTCTTCTGTCCCTCACTACATATTGCACACTCCTCCCAACCCAAACTTCTGTAGCCCAGAAATAGGTCACACACCACCACCTGGACAACAGGCCGTCGCTTGCGTCATGGCCTTGGTGTGACGTTGGTGAGCCACACATCGGGATGTGTGAGTGCCCGGAGAGCAGGACCAGCTTCTCCAGGGAGCGGGATGCGAGAACACCCCTTGTGATACCTGACCTTTGGAGGTGATGGGGGAGAGGACACTGTTTACAAAGGAAAAAAAAAAAAGGTATAAGCTAACTGCATCAGCACACGGGTGTTCTGCTGGTTGGTTTGGATGATTTATAATGGTTATACAGAGCTTTGTCACCTTTATGCTGACTCGTTCCAATGCTGCCCAGAGGTCAGCCGACTGGCCTGTAAAAAATGAATTGTCCATCTCTGTGGCTTTTCCTGGTGGCCACGGTACTGGGGCTGTTGTCAGTCCTACTGCTGAGCTCAACTGGGGGCTGGAGGGCCGCCCAGGATATTCATTCAGCCTCTCAGCGCTGGTGATTTAACTTCGGACATCCTTTTAAAGTGACCCTTTGCAGGGCATATACAAATCTCCTTTTTACTTAGTGGGTAGAAGAGCAGCAATGCCAGCAGTCAGACTTGTAACCTTTGCTCAAGAATACAATTTCTTGTCTATGTGGTTACTTTGGGAAGCTCCCAGGAAAGGAGCACGCTTCCAGTTTTTTTCAAATAGGGTTAGGATGGAGTAACAGGGCCAGTTGCTGCAAAAGATTAGCTGTAAAGGGGGTGGATATAATGGAATTAGCAGCAGAGGCAGAGGTATCTGTGAGCATGCAAATGTTTTCATAGGAGACATACCTTGTGCTGCTTCTTGAGAAGTGCTGAGAACAAATTGTCACAGAAATGCAAAATGCAGTCAGTCTGTTTTGGGTTGAGGCAAAGAAATGAGGGCCCTATAGCCTGGAGAAATGTGTATGAGTCTGCGTGGTGAAAATTCACCTTAATTAGACGGGTCAATAGATCCTGTTTCTCCTGCTCCTTCCGCAGTTTGCAGCATTCAGTCTAGGAAACGCCTCCTGAATTCGCCCACCACTGCCCTGACGGCAGTGCCTGGCACACTCACCTGGAGTCCTTTGTGCCATGTGGCTGGATGTCACTGAGACCTGGATCGTGACCTGTTTGTCTGGATGGACAACTTCAGCCTGGGAGGGAAGCCCAGCACATCCCATGCCCGCCACACACCGTGTTCCTTAATGCTCCTTCCCGGCAGCTGGCTGGGTTTTGGCATGGAGAGGATGGCGTCTCTCCCGATGCCAGGGGCTGTGTCCCCTCATCTCATTCTGGGGAGCTTGTGGTGCTGGCTGTGCTGAGCAGTGTTTCTCTGAAAGTTGCTTAATAGACATGCTTAGGCTCTGCTTTATCTTGACAATACACCCTTTTCTTGAGAGAAATGAGAAGTTTCAATTTCAGTCACTAGCCTGTTTTTCATTAACCTGTTTTAGTCAGCAAGTCCTGGCTTTACTGTGCCACTCTCTCAAACTGCCACCCGTGAGCCTAACGAGGTGGAGCAAAACTCCTGTCCTCTGCAGAAAATGCACAGAGAGAAGAGACAGTTTTACCCCAAACGTTAGAGGAGACTCGGTCAAATTAATGCTACAGTAAATGTAAAATGTTTTTAATTTACTGAGTACTTTCAGCCCCAAGTTGGGGACAAGGGGAGCAAAGGGGGGGAGGAGTTTGGTTTGAAGTTAGTAAACCTTTTAAAACTTTTGACTGAATCTTTTATTCAGTGTTTGTATAACTCAGTTATCTGCTAGTTAATACCAGTACTTTTGATACCTCTCCAGAGCCAATACATGGCAAACCTTCAGCCCTGTTGGGTATTTGTGCTACAGCATATTTAATAGCCATGACAACAATTCAACAATTGTATAGAAGCCTCCCCTCCCTGTCTGAGTGTTGCAGGCACCAGAGTGTCTCCATTGGAAAACCCCTAAACACACAGTTTCAGCCAAAACTGGTTTAATGATAGTCTACTGAGAGCTTGACAGGCTTTTTCTTTTTTTCAAAAAAAGGGGCACTTTTTCCCTTTCTCCTCCCCCCCCCCAATTTTTTTCTTAACTTCTTCGCCTCTTTTGTGAGAGCTGCCGCCGAAAAAACACAAGGCAAATTAAAAAAAATAAATTGCTTTAAATCGCTTAACAGGCTTGATGAGACAAAGCCTGGTGTGTTGGAGTGGCTGCAGGGAGCTCTGCGGCTGCTTTTGTATGATTTCAGAGGTGAATTTAGATGGCTGGAAGATAGATGGGTGCCAGATGCAGTTTGACACAGATTCCGGCAGCTGCTCCTGCGCGAGGTTTCATTAGCGGCGAGTCTGCCGGCAGCAGAGCTCCGGCGAGGCCCCCAGCGCTGAGCCGGCAGCGAGAACACTGAAACAATACAATATTCGCTAAGTGATTTTAATCTGGGAGATTAAATGACACCCAGTTGGTTTCCCGACTTAGAAAGCCAACGCAGTGCAAAGCTGTTCGTGGCACTCGCTCTTACCCAGGCCCTTGTCACGTATATTTACATTGAGGGTGCTTTCCCAACCCGCCCCCCACCCCCCCAATCCTGAAATGGGAAGAGAAGGGTTGGTTTTGTGTCGCAGTCATATTTTTCCATCCTAACTGTATAATGTGCTTTTAACTGCAACAGGAAATACTGGCCTCGCTTCAACAAATGCTTACATTGGACCGAAGTGCTCGCGTGCTCCTGCTAAGCACAGGCGAAACTGTTTGAAAGATTAGGGCCACGGTCTGTAAAGAGAACGGCCTCCTTTTTAGTAAATGAGCAAGTCCCAAAATCAGGAAGTCATTGGTATTTACAGGCTTGGGCAATTGGCTTTGGTTTTAAGTGAACCAGTGTACCTCGATGGATGACTTGATAGAAATGGTGGTGAAGCTGCTGTTCTCCATCCAGGCACATGAAGTTTTATTTGTGGAGGGACACTAAAGTCTGGGATTTGGTGAAGGGAGAGAAAATGTAATCAAACTTATTTGCAATACAACCTAAGCTGATTGTGGTTAAAGATTCTTCTAGGGTGACTTCATGGGACTATTTGGGAACCCTTGCTGTGGCACACTTACTGTGTGGTTATTTGGGCTTTGTATGAACTTTGTGTATCTCTGATTGCTTTAGCAAGTAAGTCCCTGACTTAAAAAAAAATCTTTTTCCTCTGGTGGTTGGGAGAAAGTATATAGAGAAGCAAGCAAACAAAATCTCTTTTCTTTCTTATGTGCCACCTGAATTTTGCCTTTACATATGCAACTGCTGATGTCAAACTACGCTGTTCATTTTGAGTCATTTACTGTCCTCACTGTAAGCAAACAAACTAGCTTTTTCTTTTTTTTCCTCCAATAAATAAGCTGTATGGGCTGCTGCCTTTCTATCTCAACCGTTGTTAGCTTGTGCCTGTTACATCTGTGTCTAGATGCCTTTGGTAAGTACCCCATGCATGGCTTCAATTAAGCTTTCTATATCGAGAAAGTATGCCTTAATTTATCAGGTTAAAGATATCTCTGTTACATCAATTTGCTCACAGTGTGTTGTGACCTAATCAACTGGGGATGTAAGCCATTTCATGAGGAGTAATTACTCAACAACAAAAAATGTCTCTCTTTCCTAATAGCCGTGAGTGAGTTGGCTAATTGGAATCCATTTCGGTAGTGGCAGGTCAGCAATCAGGAGGTGGCTTTCCTGGCTGGCTTCTAGGTGGGAGGGGGAAGCTGAGACACAGAGCTGTGGTTTCCCAAGGTCGCTGTGGGAGCTCCCCTGCCATTCGTATCCGTGTCCGTGTGCTGAGAGCGGGGTGCCCTCACGCTCCCCTTTACCACTGATGCTGTGACACTGCTTGGTTAAAACCCTTCCCTGGATATTTTTGAGGGAAAGAATTCATGAGTGGGTTGGAAATACCAGATCTGCTTTCAAAGACTTGCAAAAGAGTTCTGGTGGTGTTATCATTACTGGGGCTAGGGGGCTGCAGGGATGTTATCGTGTGACAGATCTTCTCTTTTGCCTGGCTAGGCCTTGGTCAGGAGATGATGTGAAGTTTTGGGATGATGGCTCGTTATCTCTCTACTTGGATTAACTTATGACAGTGACAGAGCAATTTTTGTTTTCAGTAATGCGTCACTTAGGAACATGGGCTGCCAGTCCTGCTAGAGGTGCCATGCTGAGGCATTTTAGATGACCCCACTGGTTGCTGTCCTGTTTTTCTACTTCACCGAGAGATAGATCATTGAGGTGGATTCTGATTTTTTTTTTCCTCCCCTCCTTGGCTTCAAACCTTGCTGAGAGGGAGGTGGAGAGGAAAATCCTCATGAATTAACATTATTTCCCTGGTGGGCTTTGCTGCCATTTTATCTAATTACGCCTGCTGTTTTCCAGATCACATTGTAAGCATTTGCATGAAGGGGCTTTCACTTACCTCCTCAAGTAAATTAAATAACAGCCCTTAGGCTGGGCTGACAGCATAATGCATTTTCATGTGGGAGATCAACAGCTCCCATACCTTGAGATGGGAAATGCTGAAATGACAGGGAAGCTCTGTGCTTTTGTCTGGAATTAGGGAAACTAGACTGAGTTAGGGCTACTTTGAAAACGCCTGCTGCTGGTTCTTGGGATGTGTAGGGATCAGTAGGAAGAGAGGGACGCATGGGAATCTGCAGAGGGCCACAGAGAACAGACTCGTGAGGATTCACAAGCTACGTGCAAGATGTGCAGGGAAGCCAGGGAAAGCAAGCCTGTTGTCAGCAGGTTTAAATGCACAGCCCTATTGGAAAGCGTGAAGGGATCTGCAAACCGTGAAAGATTGGAAGCCAGAGACATAAAGCAAATGAGAGGTGCAGGCCCTGCCCTGAGGATGTTTACAGCATGACTTCGTGGATGAGGAAGGCTGGACTTGTGTTGAGCACTCTGGAAATCAAAACACACGGCCTTGACTTTCATTTCCACAATAAGCCGTCCCGTAGTTTCCCTGTGCTTCATTTCTTCAATTTGCAAAATGAGGCAGTAGCCCGTCTGCTGAAATGACAGTCCGCTGCTTTCTTTGCCTGACCCGTTACTCCCAACGAGTATCCAGCCCCAGGAACTGTCCTCCTGCAGTGTTTCAGAGCTCTTTAGAGCCCTTTGTGATACCAGCCTCATGGGATGACCCGGTTCCTTCCCAGTCATGTGTGTTATACATCAGAAATGTACATCAGCCCTTCCCTGGCTGTGGTCACTCCTCCATTCCTTTGATGTAGTTGAGAGCTGAGGAGGAGGAGAATGGATCAGAAGCAAATGACCATGAGCTCCTGATCAGCCCAGGCTTGTCCTGGCAGGAAAGAGGATGTTAACGGGAAAGCAGAGAGAGGAACTCCACCTCCCCCAACCATTAGGCTTGGACAAGCCTGGGGTGGCCCAAAGTTCTGGTGTCCCCTTGGGTTCTTTCTTTACAGGACATTTAAGTGTGCCTGAACTGGGGACATGCTGGCTGATGAGCTGCATGGCCAAACTGAGTGAGCACTTAGTGAGTGAGGAGGAGAAGTAGATGGACCTCTACAGCAAATAAGGAATTTAATTTCTTCTCTGGCTTGCTCATGTTGGTCATGAATGAGGGTCAGCAACAGGAGAGGCTGCTTAGCTTGGGGGGGTGTGTCTCATGCAGGGCTCCCCACCACACACGTTTCATGTAAAGGAAGAAAGATCATATGTGGTGTCTTAGTTCACTGTAACTCTGTCGTGATGGCGACCCTCTCAGTATCACACCTGTAACGTTGAAGTACCTTCTAGCTTTTGGTGCTAATTCTTTTTTTCCCTGTGTCACTGGTTAGGGATTAAGGAAATCATGCAGATCACTAAGATCTGCTTGAAGGAGTCTGCAGTGACTCACTTTTGTCTGTGGATCTTTGCTGAAGAAATGCAGTTGACTTGTTTTTCTTTCGAAAATCGAGTTTTCTGTTCCATCAAAACATAGTTCCAGGTTGAAGGTGGAGGAGAGCTAGAAATGTTAGTGCGATGGGAGTGTAAACACATTTTAACTTAAACGTTAAAGCATCTTGGCTCTTCCAAGTAACTAGAGAACTACTTTGCGATGCATTTCTGTGTCTGAGATGAATTTTGAATGCCAGCGAGATAATGAGATTTATCAAATAAAAAGCCTGTCTTTCACTTTGTTCCAGCTTGGCCTTATGCCTCAAATACATGGAGTTTAGCTCAGAAGCAGCTTGTAATTTGTATCACAAAACCACCGTGTGTAATTCATGATGGATGGTGGCCACTGGGTAGAGGAAAGTTCGCAGTTGGGACGTGCTGACATTTGTGCCTGGTCAAAGCGAATGCAAAGGACAGGGGACAAGTGAATGGTCACTACAAGGTTACCGTGGGAGAGGCTGAGAAGGTGTTTGCCTTTATAAATCAGGGATTCAGATTTGATGTCAGTCATTTTTTAGCATGAACGTGCATGATGCAATACACAGTGCTGCTTTTAACACGTATGGGGAGATGATTCAGGACTGATACAGCTGCTTCAGTGATCTGGTAGTATACATCCCATTATCATTATTCACTCACATTATTCAGTGTTAGAAAGCTTTCTAACAATTCACGATATTTCTCAAGCTCTCATCCCCTCCTCTCTCTTTCTAAAAAAATTAATTTAATTTTATTATTATTATTCAGATTCCTGCTGTACACATCCCCCAAGCAGGTGGGAGGGGGAGTTGGTGGGTGATGACTTGGCTTTGTTGGAACTTCACTTAATGCAGGGTGGGGGCAGAGAAAATGAAGCTAAATTACGCAGATCCTGAAGGCACAGCAAGTGTGCTACATCACTTGTGAGCATGACTAGAACTGAAAATGAATCACAGCCTTGTTAGACACTGTATGTGTCAGTGCATGTGGGCAGAAATATCATTCAGCGAGAGAGAGAAAAAGACAGAGAGACTACATCTTTTAAAGTGTGCTGGTCCCACTGAAATCGTTGTAGTATTTAACCTAATGGGTGAGAGCTGGGAAACAGTGGGACAGCTGCTCTAGGATACTTTACCTCATCAATTTTTATTCCTTTCTGAAAGTTCAAAAGGAGTCCAGACCTCTCAGCGGTGGCATCTCTTTTCGAAACCAGAAAAGGCTGTAACTGTGAGTTCAGGTTTGCACCCACTGCTAAGGACTTTATAATACAACCACCAACTATTCTGGGCTCGATTTGAGTGTGGAGTAGCTTCAGCTTGTGTGTTTACTGTGCATTAGGAAGCAAATTTGATTTGCTCTTCCTGTAAACTTTTGATGGTGCACGTGCACACGAACACACAGCTACACACGTGTGCACACTGAGCCAGTTCACATATTCCAGCTACAAAAATCCATTCTGGAACTGCAACCTTGGTTCTTGCAGCTGTATAATTCAAACAAGACTAATTTCTAAAATGGAAATTGGTTTTACAGGTAGGTTGCAATGTGACAGAGCCCCATCAGGTGATTTGATGGAGAGATGCAGGAATCAGCTGGCCACTAAAATCTGCTATATCCATGCTTGTGTTCCAGAAAATGCCACAAATGATAGCAACGTTCCTCAAGAAGCTCTCCTACCTCCCGCAGGGACCTATCCATGGCAGCTAACTGGCAGCAGCCATCTTAAAATTCCCTCCTTGGCACAGCAAAACCACACTATTTCAAAGCCAGATGGAATTAACCATTGTATTCTTTCAGGAAATTTGATTGAGCATTTTTGGGTGTTGTGCTTGGTGTCTGTGCTCAGTCATTGGCCCATGATGTGTTGTGTAATTTAAAAGCTGATGATTCTAGACACTAACCTGAGTTTTTAAAAAGTGGCTGGAGATGTGTGATTTCTCCTTCATCCCCCTCCCACAGACCAGGTGCTTTGTATTTTCTGAACATGAAGTGGTTTCTGAACGTTGTGAAGGATGTAAACTGTTTGCAGCTGAGAACACAACAGTGCACCTCCCCCTGCAAAAAAAAAAAAGGGAAAAAAATATAACCCCCTCACCATCCTGGTCATCATGTGGCATTCCTAGATTGTCCTTACTTATTAAATGAAATAGGAAAAATGGGAATGGCTTGTGATTTTCCTACTCTTAATGTAACTTTTTCTGGGGAGAAAGGCAGGGAAGGGATCCATACTCGCGACAAGTTAAAAATAAGTTTTAATTACTTAGAGTAAGAACATGTTCTGAAAAGTAAAGATTTTGGACTTAATGTGCATGGAACAAAAGGCCGTTGTGAGCTATGTACGAGAGTTGC
The DNA here is from genome assembly GCF_003984885.1 of Neopelma chrysocephalum. NCBI lineage: Eukaryota > Metazoa > Chordata > Aves > Passeriformes > Pipridae > Neopelma > Neopelma chrysocephalum. The sequence continues at coordinate 1,134,177 of NW_020897762.1, read as the reverse complement.
TGCGAGTTTGTATTCTGCCCTTTTTTTCTGTGGGAGTTATTTCCTGTTGTTGACTAGAGTTCTTTATTTAGAACCACCTAGCTACTGAATGACGGCTCGCTTGCAAGAAGAAAAAGTGTGATTAAAATTTTGCTAGGGCTTATTCCAAGATCTCCCCACTTCCATTTATTTAGGGGGAATCTTTGCTAAATGAAAGGAAGAAGAGTTCAAAACAACAAATGCATTTCCTTCTCGTTATTTTGCCCACATCAGCTGTGGCAGCGCGGAGGAAAAAAGTTGTTGGGAGTCTGAGGTCTTTCACTGAACGTCTCATGAAAGGCAGTGTTTCTCCAACAGAGGTGGTTTGGGTTAGGTTGTTCTGGTTTTAAAACCAAAAGAAAACCCATGAAATGCCAGGCCTCCCTTTTTGCTGGTAGGAGCAATGCACCGATGTTCTTTCTGTGAACCCCACAACTAGAGTAAGGAGTGAGCACTTGCACTTTCCCAGCTGCTCAGATGAGAAATCGTTTCCTTTGAAGAGTGCTGCCAGCAAACAGAGGTTTCTATGTGCTAACCTGCTTGGGAATAGTATTTGGATGTGTGTGTAGAGTCAAATTATCAGCACTTTGACGCCTGCTTAACTCCTTTTGTTCTTATGGCATCCAGTAAGAGTAAAGGAAAATTGGCAGAAGAGCAGATTCAGGGGAAAAAGAAAAAAGAAAAAAAAAAGAAAAAGATTTAACCTGAAAGATAACGCTATTGTTGTAGTAGGTAAGCAAGCAAAGCAAGTGGGGTTTATTATGACTTTTTTGCTTAGCAGGAATCACACTAGGAATGTCCCTTGGGTGTGGATGATTAGGAAATGCACTGGGGCGTGAGGGATAGCAGATGGACAATCATCCCTCCTTGGCTTGGCTGGCCCCTCTTGCAGAGGGTGCCTGTTTCTGCCCAGTTATTACAAATAGGGGCTGGTGCCTTTCTGTGCAGTACCTGGCTTGGTGGGCAGGTCCTTCACTCCACAGACAGGAGTTATGGCTCAGGACAGTCATTGGCATCTTTCCTTCCACAAGTGAATCTGGTAGAAACTGGCTTGTGAAGCTGAACCTCTGTAGGAAAGTGGATCTGTGTGGAAGAGAGGCGTTTAGGAGCCTTCTGCCCATCCCCTTTTTTTTTTTTTGTGGTTGGAAGAAGCAGCAGGGGAAGGCTCAGTGATACACCTCATGTTATTTTCTTCTCCTGCTGCTGTCCGGAGAATGTCCTGGACTCAGGAACAGCACCATCAATGGGGATGCAGCTCTTCCTCCTTGTTTCTTGGGTCTACTCCTTTTCCTTGACTCATTCCCCTCTGTAATCCCATCAGGTCTGTTTTGCTCCCTCACCAAGCCTAAAATTTAAAAGAAACAAAAAAAAAAAAAAAGGGAGAATTATTGCTTTTTTTGAGAGAGCTGCTTACAGCTGTCACAGAGGGAGCAGTATGCCACATGAAGCATCTTCTTCCCTAGCTCCATGCCATCCTTGCCCACGACATATCTCTTTCTTTTTTCCCTTTCTTTTTTCTTTTCCACCCCGGCAAATGCCCACACATGCTGTGTCAGATGGGTGTGACCAGACAGAAGAGCTGCCTCTCCCCTCTTCGAGACCCCCTGCCACATTTCAAGGACATTAGCACCCCAGAGACACTGTGGGAGGAAGAAAGAGAGCGTTAAGAGGTGCGAAAGGAAGGGCAAGATGGGCTGTGATGATAAATGGTGAATTTTCAGATTTTTTTCTGTGCCCTGTTGGTAGAACCTAAATGATGGGTGGGTTTGCAGTGATTTAGTGTTTCATCTTTGCTTCAGAATACTAATTAGATGTAAACCTTTTTTAGCCTTTGGCTAATGGTCACTAAAAATGAACAGCTTCCTTTAAAGTGAAAGAACATAAAAAAAAGGTTACAGGAGAACCTAAATTAATTTGTGCAGTTCCTTTTTTCTTCAGAAAGATAAAATGTATTTCTGACCGTTACAGGGGTGTTTTTAGGTAGAGTTAAGAAATACAGACATGACCCACAGTCTGTTTACCTGCACATACAGTATGAGCTTCTGCTGACTCTTAGCTGTGCAAGCACTAGGGAATGTAGAGAGACAAAATGAATCATTACCACAGGCGTAGTCACTAAAAGCATCTGATGTACCCATTCAGTCTTTTTTTTTTTTAATCTCCTCTTTGCACACAATCTACGAAATAACACATTTTGTGAAGGGTTAAAACGACTTGTGCATTCACTGCACTGACTCAATGAGTTCAGTTCTATATGATCTTCCATTATTTGTAGAGGAACAGAATGGCAGTGGGAGTTTATGCTGCTACATTCGATGTTCTTGTGCTAGGTTTTTTGCCAGCTCCTTTTTTTTTTTTTTCTTCCTCTTCTAAATTTGGCCCTGCAGATTCAACTTCTGTTTTATTGGGGTTTGTTGGTTTTGGCTTTTTGTTTTTTTTCTTTAAAGAAGTGGTGTAGGTCACTCACTGTTTACTTAAAATTAGACCCTCAGAAACCTCTGTCTGAAAGGAGCACAGATAAACATTGTCTGTAAAGAATTTTGCACCTGGGACAGTCAGAGGAAGGATTTATCCTTGCAAATTTGAATTACTTTGAAAATGCCTCTATCTTATTTCTTAAGCATTCCTTGAATCTAGAGGCTCTAAGAAGCTGCAGAAACTAGTTTCAAACAAGAGCACCAAGCCCCCCAAACTGTGTAGGAGCATTAATATGCTCTACAGGCTGTATTCCAGCCAGCAGAAGCAGCTCTAGAGGTGGGTGCATTCATTTGGATGTTGATGTATTAACTCATGTTTTCATGTAAATAAGGATTGAAATAGGTGGCTGTTGGCTTCTTTTTTTTTCTTTTTTTTCTGGTAATGCATCTGAGCACAAACACATTAAACTCCAGTTGACATGGTTTTAAGTCCTGCATGACATATTGCAGTGCTCTGTAACACCCTGAGCCACTGTATACTCCACATCAACACGGTAGCCACGACACCATTTCGGTTATGCCCTGCCAGCCCCCAACTCACTGCTGCTGTGGTACAATGCTTTAATGCAACGAATCTGAGCAGGAACATCCACTTCTGGAAGCCTCCAGTCACTGCAGTGGTGGCCTCATTTGGTCTGTCAAGCCTTTGGCAGGGTTGAGCAGTGCCAAACATATTCCAACTTGCCCATGCAACCAGGCCTCTTTCAGGTTTCAGGAGCGCTTAAGGAGAGTGCAGGGGGCATCTGCGCTCCAGAAATTTATGTCTCCACGTAGAGCTTTGTAGGAGCAGCTTTGCTTCGGAAAAGGGTTGTAGCACGTGCAGCGCACACGGTAATCCAGACCAGTAGAGCTGCTCTCTCCTGGTGACCCAGGAGCAGGTGGTCCATCAGCACAAGGGACATGGTGGCGACCCCTGTATTAAAGCACATGTGGCTTGCATGTTTGACAGCCCCGTGTTGTCAAGGTTTTCAGGCTCATGTTGGGTTTGTGCTCAACACTGGTGGGTGGCCCGAAGTCTTCTGGCTTGATTGCAAAGACATCTGTTTACACCAGTGGTTAATTAGGCCTGAAGACTGGCCATCTCTGTATTTTTCCCCACCGTTTCTGTGTTTTTTCTTGATTAGAAGTATTCCCTCCTCAGGGAGGAATAGAGGCTTTGGTTTTATCTGCAGATTTTTTTTTCCCTCTTAATCCACTGGCCCCAGTATGAGATGAATATCAGGACATCAGCGTAGCCTCTCTCCAAAAAAGTAACCAAGTGTTCCAGAAAAGAATGACTTGTGCTTTTGATAGAGACTGCAGAGTGAGCACTGGAAGGGAAAGAAAAGCAGCCTAAAATGGTTTAAAACATGGCTCAGTGCAGAGTACAATTCACTGTGTCACAAGAAGCAAGAATGGAAAGGGGAGACTGTTTTAGGAGCCTGTGTGCCGTACAAACAGCACCAGTGTAAACAGTCTGGCCTGGGCCAGAAATGAAGTACATCATGCAGGTGATGCAGCCTGAATGGGATCTGGGAAAGAACATGGATTTTTATAAAAAGGCAAAAAGATGTGAGAAGACATACAGCAATGGTAGGGAGCCCAAGCCCCTGTCAGAGGACAGTCTTTCAGCTGGAGCAATGATGATGCACACCACAGTCTCCAGAGAACTGGGAGTGCACAGGGAATTACAGAGGGAGGGAGTCATCTCCGTGCATGAGGAATGCAGCAAAACCTCCTCTGACTAAGCCAGCTAATGCACACTGCATTTTTTTTTCTTTCCTGATAATCCTGTTCCATAATATTTCCTTAATAATTTAGTATGTGAAGAGTAGCCCTTTTGAAAAGCATCTAAATCACCAAATCTTACTTTCAGAAGAAACCTTACTACCCTTGTCCTTCACAGGCACTGGGGATTTTTATTAGGCATGGCTATTTGAGAGCTATCTGGGAGTTAAGGGTTGTTTGTTTTTTTCTTAATTACTTAATGAATTTACCGTGTGGCACAACCCTTGGTACTGCCAAGCAATAGCTTTCTATTACTAGACTGTACAGGCCCAATCCTGTGTTACCAAAGCCAAAAGCAGTATTTGAGAACTGACGTTGTCATTGAAATCTGTAGGAAGCTTAGAATAACTATAAAAAAGGGGGTAGTTTCACTCAGAATACTGGTTCATGAGCTCCCTGGTTTTTTGCATCTCTGTTCATTTTACCCAAAGAAGATCAACTGCCCAACTGGACATATAATATATGATACTGCATTAGAACTAAGGCTGCATTTGGTCATACTCATTAATTAAACTGATTCCTCCTGTAGGGTTTTTTTTCCTAGAGAACTAACAGAGAATGATAATTAAGCATATTATGCATTCTAGGGAACGGTGTTTCTCCTACTGCCACAAAAACATTAAAGGAGAAAAACATGAACTAAAGCAGAAAATGAAGGAGGGGGAAAAGAGAGCTAAAATTGGAGTGAGAAGGGGTGGAGCATTCCTTCCTTCTGTTTTAACCAGCTCCTCTGTGCCTTGGGACGTGTGGGGCAGCCTTGTTACAGTGGAAGAGTTGCACCAGCAAAAAAAAAGGAAAAAAAGCCATTGAAATCCCAAGGAAAGCAGCCCAGCTCACAAGCACAGGTCCCTCCCTGCTCGTGTACAGGTGCAGGCCGCAGTAATGCCGCACCCTGGTTTTTTTACTGAGGAGCTTGTTTTTATTTGTGGCTCGGCCTTGCATGAGAAGGGCCCTGCTCTGGAGGGTCAGTATTGACCCCTGAGCTGGCCTGAACGGAGATGGCACGAGGTCCTAGTGGTATTTAATCATGCAGTGTGATTCCTTCTTGCCCAGGAGCCCCGCGTTGCTCAGTGGGGAGAGCGCTGCTCGAGCGCTGCAAACCAGCAGCTTTGGCTGTAGGCAGGCCCTTTGTTTAGCTTTTCCCAAGTTACCAGTGCTGCGGGGTCTTTATTTGCAAAAAGTTGCCTGCTCTCGGGGCAGCATTAGGTATTTACCTGCCAGCTCCTGCATGCACTAAGGCAAAAACATCCAGGGAGAAAATAAAGTTCTGTTGTACAATTACCTAATGAAATCTCATAGTACTCGTGTGTGCTGCAATTAGAAAGAAAAAGGCCAAGGATGAAATTAGAAACATAGGAAGCAGTTCACTCCCTCTTGTTTTTTGAAGAACGTGAGGGATGCCAACATTCCAGCACACCAAACTTTGCTGCTCTTTCCTAATTAGCACACGTGTTGATGGGCAGATTACCTGGCAGTCTGTAGTATTTCTAATGAATTGCCTATGAAGCCCATGTCTCTTCCCCCCTCCCAGTCTTTCCAATCTTTGATTTCTGTTCATTTATTTATTTATCTTCAGGGCAGGAGGGGTTTTGAGTGATCTCCATGAGACTTGACCTCTTCAATCAGACAGGCTTTGACCATCCTTTCTCAAAGACAAGGCTGCACTTAGACTATGCCTGTAGCCCACATCAGGTCAGTACTGCTGCAGAAGAACACAGCTTGGTTCCTTCTCTTTTAGCGTGTCGTCTTCATCTGTGAGCAGGGCCTGTGTCAAGCCTATGACTGCACAATTACATCTGTGCTGCTGCTCCCCAGGAAGCCGTTGTGTGCATCCTTCAGAAACGGGATGTGTTTTGGGTGGCTCCTCCTTGCAGACATGCAGACTTCCCCCCCAACTCCTGCAGGCTTTGGAAACCTCTCCACACTTCCTAGCACAGTGTTCTGTAGCTCAGTTGCAGGCTGTTTCTCTGTGCTTACTAACAGGGTCAGACAAACTGCGTTTGAGTCTTGCAGGCACCTCCTGGTCAGGCTGCTCCAAAGCTGCAGAGTGGAGTTTCTTGGCCAGAAAGGTCTGGTTAGATCAGCTGCGAGGCCATGTGAGGAGCAGTCAGCAGGAGGAATATTCACCTTGCGTAGCCCAACCTCGTCCCGCCAGGATGGAGCCTCTGCTGTGTGCGGAGCGTAGGAAGGAGCTCTATTCCTATCGACCCGTATCGTGACCTATGCTCAGCTGAGAGTGCATCTGAGTGTGGATGCAGGTTGTACTAGTTGTGTCCAGAGGAACAATCTGAGTTACAGCGTGACTATGAACTCCTGCCAAGAAAGGCCTGGGAGAGTTACAGTAGGAAACAGAAGGGGCAGTGAGTTTTGTCTTGTGCTGGTGTAAAAATTGGAGCGACCTAACAAAGCCAGAAGCGTTTAAAACTCGGATGACACAAGCTCAGGATTTTTACTGCCGAGTATAACACAGCAAGATCAGGGCTGTGCATATCGGGCTGCTTATTTAGCAAATGTTTGTGGTCCTGCCTCTGGTGCCGGTGATAGCGCGCACACACCCAGGCACGGGGACTGTAAACCTGCTGCGGACTTTGAGCTCCGGAAGGCAGGCACTGCTCGGCTGGGTGCATCCACAGCGTGATTACGCAAGGCCAGATCCTGCTGTGTTACAAATCCGGCGTAAAGGAGGGCAGAATGTGGCTCTGAAATACAGTGAATCTGACTTGCAAGTTTTACAGATATTCTGGGTGGATTTTGAGTAGGCAGAGGCCCGCTGAACAGAGGTACCACTCAGGCCCCTGAAGAAGATGAACCTTCTTTTATTTAGTGATTTTATTATGACTCGTTGCAATTTCGGGAAGAGACTTGTTTCCCCCAAGCAAAAGGAGCAAATTTCAGTGCCTTACTGTTGGAAAGTATCCAGCCAGGGGGAATTCTGGTTTTAATGTTTGCCGGCTCCGGGGCGATTCGCAAATCACTTGTCAAAATTTAGTAAACGGTTTGTGAATTGCTTTGCAGATTGGTTCAGGGCTACCTCTGTGCTGCAGACACAGGATGAAAGAGCCTGGATCTCCTCAAAGGAATGGCTGATAGCACCAGTGGAAGGGGAAAGGTGTGCTGAGGCCTCCAAACTGGGAGAGTAAAATGTCAGTTTTTACTGATGCCCTTTCCTCCCATTTTAGTGATTTCAGCAGAGTATTATTTGAAGTGCCTGGTGTTTAAATATCAGTTAGATGGGGATCTTTCCGATTACAGTTTTAAGAATCCATAAAATCATCATTTAATCTCCTTTTATTTTGGCAGATTCACTGTTTGAATTGTTTGGAATTATTTTTCCTTTGTGGATTTTCATCAGATACAATTTTCAGGTTAAGGAAGCCTTCCTTCTAAAAGTATCCTTCTTTTCCTTTTTGGTTTTCTAACTGAAAACTGAACTTAATTTCTAACAAGACCATCATCTTGATTGATCACAAATCATTACAGATGGTTTTCAGCATAATGCCTAAACGAGTCATGATATTAATGACTAATAATCGCCTTTATATTAGGTCTTAAAGCTTTATTGTCCCGAAGTACAACCGGTTCAGTGGAACATGAAAGGCCGGAATGATGCGAGATGCCGCTGGGGCTGCAGCCAAAACTGTGTGGTGTTTGAATCGCCTTTAACAGAGCCGGCTGGGATTACAGCCCCTTTCGAAACACAATAATTGAGGTGACTTAAAATAATCGTCTTCTTTACAGGTAGCGCCTGGTGCCGAGCGCTCCCCCCCTGCCCCCAAGTCTTCACGCGCTCGAACATCTCCGTTTGGCCTCATTTTTGTGCTTCGGTGGTATCTGCACAGCCCAAATTAGCAGCGAGGATTCCACGGACGGGGGCCGCTGCCTCCCTGGGCTCCCAGGTGAGCTGCCGGGGCGGGGGCGGCCGCGAGAGCTCCGGGTTTTATCCCCACTCCCCCAAAGCCCCAGCTCCGCTTGGCCCAGCCGGGGACTGACCGGGGGCGGTGATGGTGATGGTGGGGGGAATTTTGGGTTGTACCGGGACGACCTGGGAGCCAGCCCCGCTGGCCGAGCCCCGTCCCCTGGCCGGGTCCCCACCACCGGATAGCGGGGATACTTGTCATATTTGCGGTCGGGGCGCGCTGGCACCATCCTTTGTGCCGGCCCGGCGCTCCCCGGGGAAGCCCCGGCGGCTGCGGGGGCCGTGCCGCCCGCCCGGGGCCGGGGCACGCGTGGGCAGCGCGGGGAGCCGCGGGAGAGGGAGCGGGGGAGGAGGAGGAGGAACGGGGGGGGGGGGGGGGGGGGGGGGGGGGGGGGGGGGGGGGGGGGGG
>NW_020897762.1:1100788-1125580 GCF_003984885.1 Neopelma chrysocephalum | reverse complement strand
GGGGGGGGGGGGGGGGGGGGGGGGGGGGGGGGGGGGGGGGGGGGGGGAGGAAGGCCGGGGCCGAGGCGGAGCTTTGACGCGGTCCGGAGGGTGAGGAGCTCGCTGGAGCCGCCCCTGTCGTCAGTGCTGGCGGCAAGTGCTGGGAGCCGGGGCTGGTGCCTCCTCCTCCTCCTCCTTCCCCTCCTTCTTCTCCTCCTCCATTGTATAATGCTGCGTGATCGCAGCCGCCGGGGCAGAGCGGAGGCTTAAATCCTCACGCCGCCTGCTCCTGCCTTCTCCTCCTCTTCCTCCTCCTCCTCCTCTTTTCCTCCTCCTCCGCATCCCACCCGGCCCCTCCCCGGAGCGGCGCGGCGAGGAGCGACATATGGAGCTGCTCTAGGGCGAGAGTTTCCGACCTCCCCCTCTCCATGCTTTAGTTCTCAGGTGGAGCTGCATGTGGTGAGTGGGGCTGGGGGGATGCGGGGGGGGTGGGGAGGCAGGGGACGGCGACACCCGCTCACACCCCCCTCTGGCTTTCCGAGTCATCGGGGCTTGTTTTATCTCTACCTTTAAATTGGTGCCTGGGCAGAGGAGCTCGGGGCGGGGATCCTCCCCCTCTCCTCCGCGGGGGAGGGGGGGCGAATCGTGCTGAGATGAACAGAGGAGGGGAGAGCGGCGGAGTTGCCCTTAAAATACGCCCCCTTCCCCGCCGATGCGTGGAGATCCCGGGCCGAAGCAGGTGCGGGGAACTGGAATACACTTTTTTATCGAGGTGGCCGTGCCGGCCGCGATAGTGCGGCCGGTTGTGCTTTCCAGAGCCGGGCTCCATCCGACGCCAGGGAAGCGGCGCCACCGCGGTAAGTTCTCCCTGTGCGCCGGGGACCCCCGGAGCCGGGGGGCTGCAGCCTCGCCCCGCTTTCTCAGCAGGAGCGGGGGCTTCAGGGAACCCCGAGAAGTGTGTGCCGTGGTGCCGGGAGGGCTAAAGGGGCCTGGGGGAGACTTTCACTCCGCTGTGGCAGAGCTGACATATGGCTGGGCAGGACCCGGCTGGCCCCGCTGCCTGGCCCTTTCAGGGGTTGGTGGTAGGGCAGGGGATTAGCCTGTCTTTTCCCTGAGCGATAGCGCTCATGGGTCTTCCTTGGGAGCAGCGCCAGCGCGAGAAACGGGCGTTTGGGGGGCTTTTGTGGGCAGGGCGGTTCATCTTTTGGAAGCGGTGGCGAAAAATGTATTTATTGGGATTTTCTTCAGGGTGGGTGAGCGCTTGAAATAAAAGTCTTTTGCGATGCCGCTTTGATTTAGAGCGTTGGCTGCTTTACTCATGTCGGGATCTGGAAAGATAAGTTCTCCTTAAGCATGAAAATAGGAGTACAGTTACCTGCTGTCATTTCTTGCATTTTGTGAAGCACAGCTGGAAAACCCAGGGCCACTTTTGTTAAAAATCTTGGAGGGGGATTGTGTGCTGTCCAGTGGGCCCCTTGGTGGCTGATTTACGGCTATGGGTCTGCCGCCGGTGTAAAATAAAGCAAATCTGCCCATTTTATCTTCATCCGGGGAGGGGGCTGTCAGCTTCTTTACCCGAACTTCAGTGCAGCACGCCAGAGCTGTTGCGTGTGGCGGCGTGTGTTCAGACAGATTCAAAGCTCTCGGGAGCAGGAAAGTCCAGGCTTTTTCATCTCGTGCCTGGTGCAGTCATCGGGGTGACTCTCGCTGCCGTCAGTGGGTGCTGGATTTGGCCACCGTAGAATGTACTATTGCTCAAACAACGGTGGGAGGGGGCTTGGCTACCCCAAACACCAGTTTTAATGCTTGTGTCTCTCAAATGAGTAAACATTTGCTTACGTGTGTGAGTAGAAACGAGACTTTCTGCCTTTCTATTCTGATAATTTTAGGGGTTCATCTGCACAAATGAAGGTGCCCGTGTCTTACGGACTTCTCACAGGGTACAAAATTGACAGAGGCACCTCAGTTTGCATCCAAGTGCACAGGAAGCTTTCACGTGGTGAAACAAGCCATAAAAATGAACTGTGTTTTCTTAAAAATTGTTGCTGCTTGTACTTCTCTTGATGTAGAAATTAGCCAGTTGATTTAGCAGGGTAAATTGAAAGTAGCCCTCTCTGGTTGAACTTAAAATGTGTACATTTTTACATAATAAGATGGTATCTTTGGAATCTGATTTAACATAATGAACTAGTGGTGGTGGTAGAGATAGGTGGAGGATTAGCAGTTTGTGCTGCCAGACAGGTATCTGAGAGCATGTCCTTGGGAATAGTTCCATTGTCCAGGCTAGTATTGCAGCATCTAATGTAACAGCTGGAGATATTCCTCCTTTCCTGACTGATCCTGCTTCCATTTAAGTTGGTAGCAAAAACCACCCACTCCTTTTCTGCAGGAACTGGATTGGACTGCTAAGGAATGGAGCTAGACTTTGTGCATATTAAAACACCACTTTGATTTTTGTGTCAAGCTGATTTCTTTTCCTCTGAAGCTGATTGAAAGCAAACGAAAAGAAACTTGATAGCCATAGGTCCTTCAAGTTTTGTCTGCAGATGAAGCAGTCTTAAAGAGCATTAAATACATCTGTTGGTGCTGTTTTATTAAGAGTTGTAATTGTATTCCTTTGTACACCTGCTTTTTTTTTAATGGGAAAGATGAAATAATGAGTTTTGCAGTGTTTTGGTGGAAATAATAAGTATTCCAGGTGTTTGAGTTGTCTGCCTGAGAGGCATCAAGGAGTTTGAGATAATGTCCTAATAGCGAGGAAAACCTCAAATTTCATATTCTAAAATTATTTTTGCTTTAGTCTCCATGAAGTACAGCACATTTTATGCGATATCTAGTTTGAAGGGTTTTGCCATCATTTACGCTAGCTGCTTTTATTTTTTCAATAAATATTTCATAGGGAAAACATTTTTTTTTTTAGGAACTCTTGACTTTTTTCACGCTGATGTAAAGCACTCCTGGCACAGTTCATCTCTGGCAGTGCTAACACTAGACAGGTGATCCAAAATACTTGTGACTATTTTTGCTTTTATGTAACATCTTAAAGTGTAATCTGTCAAACAAGGAGAATGCAGTACTTTGAAAGTGTAAGTAGTCCTCTGGTGATCTACTTCTTATAAGGGGCTGGATGGCAAGAGAGAGACACCTTCTTTTAACTCAGCTTTATACGTGTAAGCGGCTGGCGAGGGGGCAGCTCCGGTTGCAGTGGTTCCTTAACGTGCACACGCGCGTGAATCAGTGCCAGAAACAGCAGCTTTCAGTTACCAAGTCCAAAGATCAGGAGCGTTCCAAAGGAGAGAGCAAGGTCCAGCTTCAATGTAAGCAGGTTGGCACTGAGCACAGATCTTTAGTGTTGATGAATCTTCTGCTAATTAATGGTTTGTGGAAGATGAAGTTTGCCAATCTGAGTACAGCACTCATTTTCTTCAGGGGGATATAATTGCATGTTTTCTGCCACTTCTTTTGATTTCTAAACTTTCACCAATCAGGGAAGCTGTGCTGTCGTGAAGAGGTTGCCTGTTTTCTATAAATGGAGAGAGACCCTCAAAGTGTGTTAGTTCTTTATTTCTTCTATAAACAGTCAATTTTTGTGTTTGCTGTAGTGGAAGCTTCAGGTTTGTTCAGCATTACCAAGGCAAACACTATAACAAAAAATAAGATAACAATGCTTGAACTGTTCAACACAAGCGGGGAAAGGAAGCCCTGTAAATGCTGTGCTAACGTTGCTGTTTGATGTGCTGAAGTCAAGCTGAAACTGAAGTCCAAAGCAAATGTGTGGCTGGGAGACAGCAGAGGTTTAGTGGGAGAAACAGGCCTGGATGTGTCACAGGCCCTCTGTCTTAAGGCTGTAGGGTATTAAATGGGGTGTCACTGTGCAGAACAGAAACTGCACTGCCACGTTTGCTTCACCGATGGCTCCTGATGAACGTGTCAGATGCTGGGTGTCATTGCAAAGTGACCAGGAGGAGCTGTGAAGATGTGCTGGCTGGGAGATTCCTCCAGCACAGAGGGGATTTTCGAGGTGGGGAAAAGCTGATTTGAGGGGCATTTCCAAGGGAGAGCTGGGGCAGTCTTCAGGGGCACATCTTCAGATAGGGCTTGAAGTTGTGACTAGGAGCAAGAAGGCTTGAAAGGACCAAAAACCAAACTGTCAAGTCACCGGAGAGCAAGTTTTTGGTTTTCACGTGTCCCTTTGAGGGTGGAGGCTCAGCTAGCTCAGGTGAGACAGCAGCCACCACCACATCAAAATGACTGTGGATTCATGCTGCTGCAGCGATAGTAAAACCATGCCCAGAGTCTTGCTTTAGGTAAGTTCAGACCACTGTCCTTCCAAATGAGGGGCCTGGTTCAGTACTCTCCTCTGTTTGGTGCATAAAATCATAGGTGTTACCCTATAGTGACTGAAGTTCACAACCTGTATAACATGATCAGTATTTTGAAGAGCAGTGGTCTTAGAGAGGAATTTCTCCTTAATATCACTCTGGAATTGAGTTTTAAGTGGCACTGAATGACTTGAGTCTCAGTCTGTGTTATTATTAGGAGCCAAAGCCTGTTTACTTTGCATTCACACCATTAAAATGTATTGGATTTCATCTGACAGCTTGTTTCCAGTGAATTTAGAATAAAAATTGTATTCCTAATGTAGTAGAATACAAAGAGAAAAGTGCAAATGTGGGTTGTTTTCTTTTAAATTTTTTTTTTTTAACTGGGCAGCATATGGAAGTAGCAGAAAAAAGAAGTTCCCTTTTCAAAGGAACCCTGAATTGGTGGAAAGATCTAAACTCGCCCTATAACATGCTCAGATGATCTGTAACAATTAAAACTGTTTTCTTGATCCTAGATTTTCCATTCCCCTCCAGAAACCCGTGTACTGTTTGATACAGACCCACCTTTAATGGAAATGTAGCAATTATTATGGCTGGTTTCTTACAGTTTCTTGCAGTAGCCTGTAACATTAGTCTTAAAACAACTCTTTCTGTTGTGCCAGGCAGGCAATAAGGTTGAGTGAACTGCACTATAGAAAGAACCACCCATGACTGGAGGTAAACTATGCGGATATATGTTGGGGTGGAGGTTGAAAGGAGCGTGGAGGGCATATTTGAAGCAGACTGTGCAACTGCTATAGCAGGTCTGACTAGTTTGAGATGCCTAAAGGCAGCTTTGTCTTAACTTCAGGTAGCTGCAAAATGAAGTTTTAAATCCTAATTCAGTAATACATCATCATCTTCCGGTGCCTCCACAAACTTTACTTTTCATGTGTTTTTACAGGCACTTTTTTCTCCCTTGGAAAAAGGGTTTAGTAGGTACATGCACACGTGCATGCATATCATTTGAGTATTTTTAAAATACACGTTTCATCAAGATAGGAGACTGGCATTCTGTGCAAACCACAGTGGGTTTTCGTTTTTTTGGTTGTTGTTTTTTTTGGTTTTTTTTGTTTTTTAAACACTGGTAACATTTTGCTTTCCCAGTGTTCATGTGTGAGAAACCCCTTTATTTCAGCATTTTTGACATGGTGTGATTTGTTGCTGGTCAGTTCTTGTGCCTGGCCCTATGTTGAAGGAGGGCCCCGGGCTTTTGTAGTCTGTGCTGCGGTCGGAGGGATTTTGACTGAGGTACTTTGGTGCTGGCTGTCCCAGGGGTACAATAACCTGCTTAGGTTACCCTCCTGTGATCTGGCTCACTGTCTCCCCCTTACCCTCCTGTCCCATCTGTTTGGCAAAACTGGCTCTTCTAAACAACCCCTTCCTCCCCTAACTAAAGTGTTCCACAAATAACTTGTGAATGAATAGAGGAGAGGAGAATATTTTCTGTGTGTGTAACACACAATGTCAAGCTTCCTGTCCCTGCTCTGCTTCCCCTTGCAGGCAGGGGAACATATGTGATACATATGTGCTTGGGCAAGGACTTTTCTTTTAATTGTGGGGAAAATCAGTGTAATACTATCTTGGGTGAGGTGAATGGGGTTGTGCCTGACTGAATATGAAGTCCAGGACATTCAGTTACCTGAGCTGTTCTCCCTCTGTGTTTTCCACTCCCAATTTCCAAAGGCTTATTTTGTGGTTAAGTTTGTTTGTTCCATGATAATTGACCTGTACTAAGCATGCTTCGAAATACAGATTTAATACACATGTTGTCAAAATATGCTCTTTAAAGGGTGTCCCCATCTAAGCTTAAATGACTTACTTGAAAATGTTTAAATTGCTATACACAGAAATTACATGGATTCCGTGGTGGCTGTTTTAAAGAGCATCACTTTTGTGTAGTAGTTTTTATTGTGAAATCAAGCAGGTGTCATGAAAAATGGAATGTCTTTCCTCTCGAACTCATAGCTATTACAGGTTGAGAATAGTTCAAGGCTGGCCAAAGTTCCCTTTAATCAGTTTTCAGAAGGCTCCTTCATAGGACATGAAAACATATGCTGTATTTCAACAAATGCAAGAGCTTTAGTACACTAGATTGAAAGGCCAGTGTTATTATCAGTGTTAACATCATTTAACACCATCTTAGCAAACTTTCATGTCAAACTTTAACTACCTTTTTTTTTGTTTGTTTTGTTTTCACTGGTGGTAGAGAAATGTTCAACAGCTTTTTCACCTCTTTAAGAGAAAGTTGTGGGGTGAGTGGGTGCTTTTTCACAGAATATACTTGTTTACAGGACTGTGTTCCTTTCATTTAAGCAAAAATGTTGAAAACAACACATTTGCTGTTATAGCTACTATAAAAAATTCCAGGGAAACACCTTTCTTTTCTCCTCTTCTAACTCTCAGTAGTGAGAAACTGGTTAGCAAATAAAATCTGCAGCTAAAATGACTTGTCATTGCGGGGATGTATGGTGCATTTTGCAGTATATATCTCTTCAGAGGTGGTTTTTTTTTTCCTCCTTCTTCCCTCCTGCCATTCGCTGCTTTTCAGTTTGACTGTGATAATTTATTCAACACTGTTTTCAGAGCAATAACCTACTTTTTGGCAAATCATTCAGTTCTTTCCACAGTAGTGTGGGTATTGTTTTTCCCCCATGTGTTTATTAAGGGTCTGTGACAAGGGGGAAAAACAAGGTACCTTTGGGGAAAAAGATGCTGTGATAGGATTCAGACAAAGTAATTATACATAGGTGAGAAAAACTCTCTCTCCCTTTATTATGCACAAAGGGGTCTCGTCTCTCTTGGATGCACACACAATCCTCATTAACCTTTGTGGGAATTGTGCACATCCAGTGAAGATGGGTCTACAATTGCTAAAAATATCAGCTGGCCCGTGACATACACGTGCCAATGGAGATGTCTTGTACAATGCAACACAACGTTGCCGTAATCCATTGTTCCGTGCGACAGTGCAGGGGAGGAGGGAGGTACAGCCGGGCTGGCTATTTCATCATTCTCCCTCACAGTCTGACCAGTAGCATCTTGTCATTACAGGCGTGTAATTTTAGCAGTGAAAAGGGAGAGTGTGTGTGTGTGTGTGTGTGTGTGTTGGTGTTTCCTAGCCTGTGTCACTTTCTGGTGGCTGTTCTAACTCTTTCAGATTGCTTTTGAATTTAATTTACAAGTGTGGTGTCTCTTTTTTAGCCAGCACTTTTCACTCTGCTGGTGCCTGCTGGCTCTGCAATGGGGAGGAGTGGAAGGCAGTCAGCCCTGGGCTGAACTGGGCCCTGGAGCAGTACACAGCCATCTTAATTGCTGCTGCTCCACCTCTGGAAGAGACGATGGGTCTGGTTCTCCCCAGCACGGAGCTGTGTGCACTGGCTCTGGCATGGCTCCTCGTCCACGGATGGGGGAATTCATCATGCTATGGCCTTGCTCGTGAGACCAGCATCTCCTGCTTCCATGCAAGGAGAGCCCAGAGTGGCACACTTGGGGAAAGAAACAGTGATGTGATGTGGAGCCAGGAGGAGCTGCTTGGCCGATCCCAGGGAGGCTTGTGCATAGAAGCCCTTGCATATTTTTTGGGTGACAACAAGCAGAGTTTGCTGAATAATCAGCTAATCATGTAGTAAAGTCAGAGGATCTGGCTGTGCTGTGCCTGGTTTGCTTGACTGCAGCTCTGATTTCCTGCTGCTGATGCCCAGGTGTGTGAAGCAGCTCCCAGTCCTTGAGCTTTTGATACCGGCAGAGAGCCGCTGAGCCCGTGTGTACACAGCACAATAGAACTTGATTCACACTTGGCAGGCCTGGCTGCTGCCTTAACACTGCCACATGGAGACCCAAATTTCAGAATAACCTCGCCTGGACTTCTTTTGGTGGTTCTTTGAAGCCCAGAGTCTCAGCTAAGCTGAACCTTGGGGAGGAGGCTCCTGTGTGGTGGCATGGGCACTGTGACGGAATGTGCAGCCGTTCTGGGGAAGATTTGGCACAGAGATGACCCAAGGCGAGGGCAGCTTTGCCATGTTGTTGAAAATCCCTTTCCCCTCAGTAACTGCCCTTAACAAAGGAGCTCCTGGTATGGGAAGGGGGGACTCCTCCACTCTGATCTGCCTCAAAGCAGGTGCTGCCTGGGTTGGTGGTCAGCAGGGCCGTGTCTGCACCAGGCCTGTGAAGAGCTGAGGCAGCATTAGGAATCATAGAGAGCTTGTTTCATAAAGCTTCCCGTTAAGGACAAGACCAAAAGAGGGCAGGTTGGGGGCTTGTTTGCATCTTTTGGGTGCTATTGTGAGGATGCTCATGGGAAGTCCTGTCTGAAGCAGAACATGTGAGAATTGACATTTTGGCTCTGAGATCTTTGAGACAGAAATTAGTTCTGCTGGGCAATCCAAACCTGTTCTTTTTTTATTTCCAATAAAGACAGCTGCCTTCCTGTACGTGAATAAAGCCGATTTTGAATAAATGTTTTTTAGCCCTGGTGTGTTACCCATCTATATCCCCCCTCTTGCTTCGTACTGAAAAGGAATTGTCAGAGTTGCTGAGGGTTTTACTCTTGCCTTCAGCCTCAAGTGGTTTGCATGTGCCTTGCTAACTTTCCATGCACAAAACCTGTGCAGTCTTGTTCACCTTCTAGTTGTGCCAGGGTAGTCTTTAATGCTTTAACGAGCTAACAAGTGCTCCTCTGATTTAAACTTGCATTAAGTTCTGCTACCCTGATAGAATTCCTAATATTATAAACACCCTTAATAACACGGCTGTAATCTAGAAAACCTGCTGTCCTTTTTCCAAACAATTACTTAATGAGGCAGTAATTTATTCTAAGCTATATTTATTGGAGCCCATTGCAGCTTTATCAGACATACTCTGTTTGGATGTGTGCAGTTAGTCAAAAACATTTAAACTGCTCCACTTCTTCCAGGGGAACATGTTACATTTAGCAAACTGACAGCATTAGAAACTGTTTCCAATTTAATAGCAGCATATGTTTCCTGCAAGACTTTAACACACTGCAGAGTCGGAGATCGCCTTAGACTGCGGCTTTGCCTTTTTTTTAGCATGGTGAAAAGGAGCTGGAAACTGAAGGCAGGAGTGGAGTTTGTGTTTTTTGATTGTTTTGCAGAGCCTTCTAGCAGGGCTTCAGCAGCTGGAAGTTTAAGAAACTATCAAGAAAGTGGTGTGGGCGGCGCACGCAGAGCTCTCGCTCCAAATGCAGTTTCTGATCATGAACAAACAGCAAGAGCTTGCTTTGCCCTCTGGGCCTCAAATAGTACAGTATGCAACAAGGGAGAGCAGGCAAGGCACGAGGATGGAAACAGTAGGATCAGATTACAGTTTCAAAATATCGCTGGAACACGTTGGCTGGCGTTACACTATTGACTGGCTTTATAATTGCATTGCTTATTTGCTAGGGAAGGCTTCACCTTACTTTCTGATTAACGTGGACACTCCTTCGGGGACCTGGGGAGTCCAAGCTCTGAGTATCAAAGTCAAACCCCACAAGACCTGCACGACTTCAGATGCTTCTCAAATGAGAGTCTGGCAAACAGGAGTCAACAGAGGAAGCTCAGAGGTCTCCCTGCACAGTCCTTAACTAATTCCTACTTAGATTAGCATCTGAGAGTCACCCACAGTGGTTTTCCTTCTTATTTTGATTTTAACTTGAGACTAAAGAAGACCCTGTCTCTCAGCTTGTCCTCCCCACAGTCTTCACTCATAGGCATCTAAAGCAGGGGGCTAAGTCTGTGTAGGGAGAGGGAAGCTGCCTTTCTTGCTAAATGCAGGAGTGAGCTGCTAAGGAGCTTTACTTGCCTCTCTGTTTCTTCTGGAAGAGCCGAGGTTTACCCACCACCACAGGAGATGGGAAGAGTTGGGTCCCTGTAAAATACACATGAGAAATACCTGCCATTCACAGTCACTGCTGGCACTGACACCCTTGCAGCAAAGGCTTGCAAACATTAAAAACAATTCCCTGTACTCTGGAAGCACAGAGCTACCCAGGAGGCCATTTTTTTTATATACTCCAAAGGAGTTTTGTAAGTGCTTATTAAACCTCACTCAGTTAAAAAAAAAAGGCAGTGGGGGGCAGCCAAACTTAATGTAAGATGTATCAGGGAAAACCAAACCTTGTAAATGGGGAATGCCTAAGCACTGGGTCTGGTGAGGACAGACACCCCAGCACAGCTCCATTCCCTCTTACCTCTCTTCTGGGGTTGGGAGATTTGTTTTTTAACTCACATGTGACGTGAGACCCAATTCTTACCAGGCAGCAGCTGTCAGGAGTCCTCTCTAGCCAGGCAACATGGATGCAGTGCACTCCAATGAGTAAAATCTGCATCAGATCCCGAGGAACAGCCTTGCTGTAGAAGAAGAAGGATGCCCCCCCCCAGCCCTGGCCAGTGTGTGTGTACACAGTGTGAGCCAGCTGCAGCACCGGGAGCGTGGCCGTGCGGCACTGCGTGGTACACGCTGTCCCAGCTCCGCTGTCCCAGCTCCCGGGGATGCTGCCGTGCCAGGATTTAAAGACTCCGGTGTCAACAGATGAAATCCCCGAGGAGGGGTGATTTTCGTGGTGCTGTGGCTGTCGCCTCTGAAAGTCCATGCTGCTTATTCGCTCCAGTCCTGGAGTTAAACCTTGTCATCTGGGCTGTTCAGCTTTTCCTCCTTTTTAGTGAGGTTGGGAGGTGGTGCCAGGTTTATACTGGCCTTCCCCTCTGCAGTTTCTTTTCCTGTCTAACTTTGAATGGGAGGAGGATGCCAGTGCTCTCAGAAGGCAGGCTGGCTCTCAGCTGCTGGGGCAGGTTTGCTCTGCCTTGCCAGGATCCTGCAGGCCAAGGAGCATCATTCTGTGGTGGGTGAGCCCATGGTCCTGCACTGAGGGGTCTTCCAGAGATATCTCTCTCTCTCTCTCTCTCTCTCTCTTTCTTTCTCTCTCTCTCTCTGCTGTGACCTTGGGGATGGGGAGAGAGGTTTACCAGTTTGCCTCCCTAGCTCTAGGGGACAGATACTTTGAAGTTGTGGGTTACAAGTTCAGGTGGTCCCTCAGGCTGGATCTAGCAGCACTGAAACACCTCGCAGCAGCTCAACCTGACTCTGTTAGCTCAGAGGATCTGGCCCTTGTCTTGCCAGTTGAACCCAGTTGGCATAAAGGACCTTTTTATTTTGGTCCTGCAGCTATCTGTGCCAAATCCTGATTCTGCTGAAGTCAGTAACAAAACACTCATTGACTACTGTTGGGCCAGGATACAGCCAATGGAACCCTCAAGGATGAAGAGTGAGGTATGGAGGAAAGTTGTATTTCATGTGCCAGAAGTGACACAGAAAGTACTTGCATAATTCACTGGATAGGTTCTCTGAGAAACCCTGGTGAGGTTCACTTACACTTAAGGTGTGTGAAACTTTGTTTTGGGAATGAAATGTGCAAATTCAGTACTCTTATAGTATTTTGGGGGGCTTTTATAGGGAGCTTTTGTGCTGAGGGCTTTCGTTGGGGGTTTCATGCACATGTCTGAAGTAGCGTTTTATTTTAATTTCCCCAAGTTGCCTTTTTCTTTTTCTCTCCTTTTTTCCCCCCCGTGGTTTTAATTACCCAAGATTTCAGAAAGTAACTGGTCCTGCGTCAAACTCCACTTCTCGCACAGGCCCCTGTGGTTCACACCTGTCTTTCAACATTTGGCTGCGTGGGGAGGAATGATTGCTCGTGGACTCTGGGGTTGGGTGCTTTTAGCTTTTTGAGCAACGTGGTGTTGGTTCTAAAAGTGAACCTCACTCTATTCAGCTGTTCATCCTCTACACTGACCAAGAGGGTGGCGTAAATCTATCAGTGGAAATATGACTTCTTCAAAACCCTTTTCCGCTGTTCTTGGGGTTCAGTTCCTCTTTCTTTTTGTCCTTCCTGTCTGCCTTGATGAGGAGGGAGAGCCTAGTGGATTGTAGAATTGATTTCCAAGAGCCCTCAGTCTTGAGAGACATTCAAAACTTAATTGTTAAAAGTGTTTGAGAATTAACATTAAAGATTATTTTTATTATTGGTGAGCCAAATCACTTTTCCTTTCAATTTTTACCAATCTGGTGCTTTTTTTTCTGCGCCAAACTCCCGATTGTTAAGGACTTCAGATATAGTCCAGCAGTGACAAGGTGTAACAACCGAAGCACAATCAATAAATATAATACTCTCAGAGCGTGCACGTACCTCTGTGCTCCAGAGAGCAAGGATTCGTCACTAAGTGGGCTCAGAGACACAGGCATTGCACAAGCTTTCCTGTGTTTAATCGATGATGGTCGACTCCAGAGAACCATCCGCTCCAGGCTGATTATCTCTTCTGCTGAGCCCCAACTACATTTTTTCCCAGCTCTGTCTGAAAAGCATGCAGAGCCAATAAAAGGAAGCTAAATGACATGCAAATGAAAAAAAAAAGAAAATATTACTTTTGTTTTTCAATTAAGAAAAGACAACTCCCAAACAATGCTAGGGTTTCTCTGGCGCTGAGGCGCGTGCAATCACCCTAAATGGGCAAAAAAGCAAGTTGAATCTTTCTCAGCAACAATGGTTTAGCTTTTGGTTCTGAGTCTGAGAACTGGAGCCAAGTGGTAGATTAATATTGGGGAAGATCTCCAAGTAACTCCCCCCACCCCAATCCCCAGATAAGTGCAACTTTTCCATTCATTGTCTTTCTTCAGCTTTCTGGTTCCACATACCTAAGTAACATTGAAAACTAGGTTGCACACCAAAACCCTGCAACACCCTTTATTAAAACAACAACAACAACAACAACAACAAAGCGACGTCCTGTCTCAACTCTTCACACTTGACCTCAAAGTGATGTTTAGCGGATGGATGAAAATGCAGCAGAAATACATCTGGCTGAGGTTGGTGCTCAGCCAAAATAGATGCATGAAAGACCCTCCACGCACGTGCCCCTTAATCTCTGCCCGTCCAGTCTTGCTTTTGGGTGGGTTGCTGTTGTCTGGCTGCCCCCGTTAGGGCTGTATGACTTGGTAGGACAGCTCTGTCTTTTGACACTTGGTATGGTGCAGGTTTAGCTCATTTTGTACTGATTTCTGGTCAAGCTGATCTGCAAGTCTGGCATTTTCATTTTCCCAGCAAGAGCTTTGGCTGGGAAGGCTAGGAGCAAAGTTTTTGGGATGAACAGAACTGACTCAGATCAAATGCTGGTATTGTACAGCTTCCTTTTTTAAAAAAATTAGTGTTCAGGATCTTAAAGACATACAAAACTGATCTCTTTAGTTAGTGTAGGTGCGATGCTGTTGGTTGAAGGAGTGAAGAGATGGTTAGAACTGTAATGAACAAGCAGGCAACACTGTCTTAAGGTCCTGTGGTCAGAAACTATGTAATTCCTTTATGAAGAACCAGAGAAAGACCTACAAGCCCACAAGCATGTCTGGTTTTACCAACTCTATCAGTTGGTCTAAAAAGATACTGTCTTCTTGCTTCACTTAGCATGAATAAAGTGACTTATGAAAACCAGAGGAAAAGATTTTTTGCAATTCCCATTTGCATGCCAGAGGAGAAGGGAATAAAATAAAACTTTATAAAGCTGAGAGTCTAATGGTGCTCAGTTGAGCCCCCTCCTTGGTGGAATAAACCCCCCCATGCTTAGGCTGGCATCCTGCTTTGGTGCTTTAGTGGTTAAACCCTCTTCTCAGAGAGTATTAGTGGGGGAAAAGGAAACTGAAAGTTGTGCTGAAAAGCTAGTAGGTGAAACTGGGAGTTGCCTGATCTATTTTATCTTTTAAAAGGGCAAGCTCTGAATCAAGCGACGTGAAGATCGAGTGAGATGCGAAAGCTTGACAGTCACACATACAGGAAACCTTGAATCATTTCTAAGCTTCCTGGAAAATGACGTAGCGAGGTTATCGTGGCGTTTACTTAATGATGATGCCATAGCTCTTAACTGGTCAGCTTAAAAAACGTGTTAACTACCAGCACCTCACTTTTGGGTGGAAATGGGCTCGATTGGGTTCGTTCGAAATGCTTCTGATGTCGCCTGTCAGTGATTAATAACTGAGCACAGGGAACGGAGCCTGGGCTGTTTTCTTTATCGTGGGGCAAAAGGTTTGCTTTGTACAGTGGATGTTTGTATACATTCCTGGCAGAGGCTGACAAACTTCAAAACTCTCCTAGTCCCCAAGCCATTTAAAAAGTCTTCTTTAAACAGAGTATTGCGGAACGAGCATCGGTATGTCTTTAGGACAGAGTCTGCCTTTTTTCAAGGGGAGGAGAAAGCAGGAAGGGATGGAAAACTGCTACCTCTTCCCCTAACGCCTTGCTGCTTTAAAAACGTGCTGGAATTGGGCAGGGGTTTCGATTCTTGCTAGCCTGATCCTCCCTTTCTTGCTCTGTCTGTCCGAAGTGGAAGGAAATGTGTCCACCATGAACATTTGAACAGCAAAGCCCCCACACACACACTCCAAACCCATGTGCACAGCTCTGGAGTAGTCTGTGGAAGTGACACTAGGGAGCAGAGAAAAACCAGACTTCGGCAGTAGTGCTAAATTTCAGAGGTTTTGTTCACCCAAGATTCCAGGCGCGGGAATTGCTGGTAGCTGGCCAAGGAGCTTGGATGGCAGCCTACCTGTTCCTCAGCTCTGCTCAGCTTGCTCCCTCCTCCCGCCTTTCTTTTTTTAATTGCATAATATGCTAGAAAATTATCTGGATTTGGGACTTATTTTTAACCAGAAGAGGCTCACTTCACCCAGTCTGATTTCGGATTTACCACCCAGCAAATGCTTTCTGAAGCCCTTTTCTTCTGGCTTCTTTTGTCCCCTCTCCTGCTTTCCAAAGGCCTCTTTGCTCTTAAATGTTTGTCATTCATTCTTGGGGATGTTTGTAAGTCCTTACCTACGTGGTCTGTCTGCAGAACTGGTGTATGACCATCAAACTGGTGGTAGACCTGCCTGGTGCAGTCATTTCACAGGCACCAATCCCACTGGGAGAATTGGGAATTGTACTCAAACAAGGAAGGTGAATTTTGTCTCCTAGACGGTAGATACATTATATGAGGGGAGTCAGGTTTGGGGTAAAAGTCTGTATTGCTGTTGCAGCTTCTTTCTGGGTAGCTGTGGCTGAAAAGCCTCTTCTACTTTTTTTTTTTAAACAAGGCAGAAATCTTCATGCCATTTTATTAGAGTTTTGTTAAACAGAGAGCTAAAATGTTAAACACGTTAAAATGAACAGGGAGCTGCCTGTGATCCTATTAAAAGAGTGAGTGGTTTAGGGCTCCAGCACCTCACCACTCTACCTGGGAAAATGAGAGAGGAGAATGTCAGATCATGCTATTGTCACAACACAGCAATTCCTTCATTCATCTGCATTTGGGGGGATGTTCATGTCACAAAAATAATGGTGACAAAATGAGGTTGGGGCTGTCCTGTGTAGAGGAGCATTTCCAGGCGCTGTGAAACATCCTGGAAGAGATAGCACTGGGGATTGAACTGCCCTACTTAATCTTAGCTCAGAAATTATTTATAATGCGGGGCAAGTTTGGTAAAATCCCCTTTGTTTCCTTCAAAATCTGCCATCTGACCAACAGCAGAGTGTAGTGCAGAGAGTGATCTTGGGGATTAGACTAAAAGACTTGACAGATCTTCTTCTTTATCTGTAATTTATCTAATTCTGAGTGCAATAACTGCATTTCCTGCTCTGGTTGTTCAGTCCTTAGGCGATCAGTTAAATAAACCCATATGCGTATATCCTGGTGTACCGAAGGGCTGGATCTCCCAACTTCTCTGGGAAGGTTTCTCTTAATATACAATTGCTTGAGCCTTGCTTCCCTTCCCCCGTGAGCAAGCTTTTGAATAATAAAGGAAATTCATTGTAAGAACCTTGGTGCTTTAAGTTTGTGTTCCCAGGCATAGCACTGCATCGGTCAGGAAACATAAACAAACGTTCAGTACAGTATCTGTAGCCTGTGCACCTCTGTGCAGATATTTGGGGACCATAATTTGTGCAAGAGGGAAATTTGCTGCTAAGCATGCAATATCTTGAGTATTAGAGATGCTGTTTGAATCCCTGCTTGGAATTTACCAGCATAGCCAACGCCGAAACAGGATAGACCAGGGCACTGCGTTAAGGCGGCTTCTGCTTCCTCATCACGCTGCTGTGGGCCAAGACTGAGTTATTTGTGTGGACAGTGTGGCACTGGGCTTTGCTGTCTTCATGGGTCTCCTCTCTTTCCTTTCAGATATATGTTGGGGAAAGGAGGAAAGCGGAAGTTTGACGAGCATGAAGATGGGTTGGAAGGCAAAGTGGTGTCTCCCACTGACGGTCCCTCTAAGGTGTCTTACACCTTACAGCGTCAGACTATCTTCAACATTTCCCTTATGAAACTTTATAACCACAGGCCATTAACCGAGCCAAGCTTGCAAAAGACAGTTTTAATTAACAACATGTTGAGGCGAATCCAGGAAGAACTCAAACAAGAAGGCAGCTTGAGGCCCATGTTTGTGACCGCTTCCCAGCCTGCCGACCCTCTCAGCGACAACTTCCGCGAGGCCCAGCCGGCGTTCAGCCACCTCGCCTCCCAGCCCCTGCTCCCCACTGACTTCGTAAGCACTATGCCCCTGGAATCCTGCCTCACCCCAGCCTCTTTGCTCGAGGACGACACTTTTTGCACTTCCCCGACTGTCCAGCACGATGGTCCGACAAAACCACCACCTCCCGCTCTCCAACCAGTAAAGGACAGCTTCTCCTCAGCCTTGGATGAAATCGAGGAGCTTTGTCCAGCACCTACCTCCGCAGAGGCAGTAGCAGCCGAAACAGCAGCCGATGACTCTAAAGCCCATCCCAGCGAGTCCAACATCCACAAGCCCGAGGGCCTCCCGGAGAGCAGAACGGCTGAATCCAAACTCATGGACTCTCTACCTGGCAACTTTGAGATCACAGCTTCCACAGGTTTCCTCACAGACTTGACCCTGGATGACATTCTGTTCGCTGACATTGATACGTCCATGTATGATTTTGACCCCTGCACATCTGCCACGGGGGCTGCCTCAAAAATGGCTCCTGTCTCAGCAGATGAGCTCCTAAAAACTCTCGCTCCGTACAGCAGTCAGCCAGTAACTCCAAATCAGCCTTTCAAAATGGATCTCACAGAACTGGATCACATCATGGAGGTGCTTGTTGGGTCTTAAAATATTAGAAATATAGCAACTTCTTTTTTTTGTTTTGTTTTGTTTTGTTTTGTTTTTTATTTTAAGTACCAGTATATACACTTGGTAGTATTTCCATAGTTCCTCCCAGCCCCAATTCACAGCACTGTGCATGCATCCTTGCTTGCCTTTTTTGAAAAGAAAAGGATCACACTAGTTTTTGCTTCGAGCAGAGTTGGAGTGCCTTCATCCATGTATGACCACTTCTAATGTATTTTTTTTAAAGTGGTTCCTCAAGGAAGACCGAATATCCTGGTATAGGAAAGAATATGTATTGTAGACAATGTTATGTTATTACAAAAAAAAAAAAAGGAAAAAAAAAGGTGAAAGCTAAGCACAAGGATTATGTTGGGGAAAGCTGTAAATTGCATGTGCATACTTGTCTATTTTTTCTATAAGTTTTA
Organism: Neopelma chrysocephalum; assembly: GCF_003984885.1. Classification (NCBI taxonomy): domain Eukaryota; kingdom Metazoa; phylum Chordata; class Aves; order Passeriformes; family Pipridae; genus Neopelma; species Neopelma chrysocephalum. Next base: position 1,107,669 of record NW_020897762.1, on the reverse strand, counting down.
TTGCAAGAGGTAAAAAATTTTATTATTTAGATAATCTCAATACCATTTTAGCCCTGTATAGGTTGACTTTAGCAATTCAGCCTTTTGGAGGCATTAACCTGCTCCTCTTTAAGTGTTGCATTTACATGGCTGTTTAGAAACTGCTGCCCAAATTTATTTTATATTTTTGTACAGATTCTGCAGTTTATGATATTGTTTTTTCTAAAAACAAATGCTGTTTATACACACAAAAAATAGCTATTTTGATAGGATTTGCTCACATAGTTCCTGCATAATTCAGATGTACAAGAACCACTTGTACTTTTATACAGAGTTGTAATGTTTTATATGTGTATGGTGCAAAGAGAAAATTGGATCAAATAAGCCTGCAGTCGGTTTCCCTGAATGCAAACAAAAAAAAAAGTGCTTTAAGAAAGGGCTGGGAGCTGCTTCTGTCGGAGTTTCACAAGTGTTTGCTCCCTGCTGTACCCACTGCGCACTACTGTGATTCCTGAAACTTAGAGCCATGTCCTTTTCCAACACGTATGTGAAGCAGTTGGCAGGAAACAGTTGTGGAACTTCCCCCAAAGAGGTCCCTGAGCGCTGCTGTGGCTGCAGCTCCCGCCCGCGTCCCTGTGCCAGGGCATCCATCCCACCGGACACGGAGCCTCAACGCGGCGGCACATCAGCACTTCCTCACCTGAAGCTCCTGGGAACGGTTTTGGCAGGGAGCAACGTGCCCATCGCCCACCGAGAGCCAGCCTCTCCCGGAAATCCTCCTGACTGACGGGCACGGGCGGGAGAGTGGGGCTGAGAGCGCCCGCCCGCCCTTTCTTGGAGCATTTCTCCTCCCCTCTCCCACCTCACTGTGCTAAGTGCTGAAAAAAGGCAACTTCAGTATTACTGCAGTGAAGCTCATCTCGTACCTGCACTGGATGGACTTGCTTTAATATCCATTGCTGTTGAAACTGGAGCCAGTCGTGTGACATCACTTGGCATCTCGTATAGAGTTGGGTTCTTGTATCAACTGTGTTACCTGCTTTACACTTTATAGACCCGTTTTACAACGAATATACAGACACAGCTTTCTATGCATGGTCCCCTTCCCCGTAACACCTGAGAAGTCTTCTCCTTACTGCACCAATAGCTTTTTTTTTTTTAAGTTCATTGTGGTGTACATTTAATTTAAAAAGAAAAAAAATGTTTGCAATGTATCATGCCTATTGCTGAAGTTGCTATGGCATTTTAGTTTTCCAATGGTACTTTAGTTGTTGAGTGCCGGTTACAACCTGTATTGTTGACATGCCTATGGCTTCTTTAGGAATAACTTTTATATTTATTTAAGAAATTTTAAATTATGTTTTACGTCATTTGGCAATATTCAGTCAGTTCTGCTCCCTTCTTGTCATGGAAGAAATTGGGTCTTGCCTGCCTTTTAAGGAGGCGGCTTTTTTATAAATTGGCACTTTAAAACAGGCCATATATATTTATTAGTATATAGATAGATGTAACGTAGATATGCACACAGACACAGGATAAAAGCAAATCCGTTTTTGCAATGAAGGAACTCCTAATGGAAATGAAATGCATTGTGTAGAGCTGCAAAACGTGCTTCTGGCTCCCGGGGTGAGATGTGGGGCTGGGGGAGGAGGGGGGGGCACTGGCTGAGGGGGTGGGTTTGCTTTCTTCTTTTTTCCCAAGCTGAACTGGGTGAATCACTGGGATGCTGATGGATTTGCAGTAGTATTTCCTTACACAGCCTAAAAAGAAAGTAAGTTATTGCTTCCAACAGAAAACCATTGACCAAGTGTAGCTTGAGGGACCATGGGAAGGGAGGGGTGGGGAAGGAGGAGGGACAGTTTTGGCTCACACCTGGCCCTTGCTCAGCCACAGTCCTTGGCCCTTGTGGGAGAACCAACAGCCCTTCCTGATTCTGCCCTTCTGGTACCTGGGAACACCTTAGCCAGGGGTGTTATCTGCACAGACCTGTAGCACCACCAGTTTCACGTGGTAACTTGGTAGGCGCTTGCCTTGCCATGGTTAAAAGCTGGTTTGCAGTGTGCTGGAGCTGCCATTTTTGGGGGGGTTACATATTTACACAGTAACATAGTTACACAAATACCACGAAGGCAAAAGCTCCCATCAATGCCGATTTTGGAGACCTGTGTTAAGTGGGGTTAGTTGAAGGTTTTGTATCCACAAAGCTCTGAATCCACTTCACCACTTGGATGATGTCTGTGGCTCCTTGGTGCTGAAGCACATGTCCTGTGGCAGAATCCTTACAGGAATCCCATAGGACAGAAACATACTTGAGACTTATGAGACTCAGCAAAAGGTTGGGGAGGCTGGTGCAGGCCAGGACAGGAAGGGCTTGGCTGTGACTTTCTCCCTGCACAGTCACTGGCTGTCTCTAGTTTGGCCTTTGCCGTGGTCCTGCCAGCAGCCATGCATGGAATTTCTCTGAGACCTACACCAGGGATGGAGATAGACATTAACGTGCAATGAAGTGACAAGATGGGAGCAGAATAAAAGAGCTTTGGATTTGAAGTGATTTTTTTTCATAAATTATTTATTCTTTTTTTTCTTCTGTAAATATATTTATTTTATTGTGAAGCTAACAACATCTGGATTGTAACATGTACAGAATGTATGGTAGGAATGTATCCTCTTGTAGGAATGTAAATCTGTATGAAAAAGGGTATGGGAGCCAGATTCAGAAAGAATGAACTGAGTTCCAGTCAGGATGTGCATGGATCACAGGATTATTTTTTCCCTACACTCTTTTTCTAATATGGGTCTGGTTGTTTGAAATATGCAAAAAAGGTATGGAGGAGGGACAGTTTTAAGTTCAAAATTAGTCCTAATCAGGTTCCTACCCCCATCAGCTTCCTGAAGGGGTCCTCCCTTGGCACGCTACAAGAGCAAATGCAATCACCTCCATCATGCTGGCCAAGAAAAGGTTGAAAAAGGTGATTGTTTTTGTTTGTTTGTTTGTTTTTTTTATTTTAAACACCCTTGGGAGGCCCAGCGGAAATCCCTGGGGCTGGACAACTGGAGAAGGCAGCAGGATGGTACCTCCAGCCCCAGAAGTTGTGCCAGAGCTGACACCACCTCGTTGCCAGGAGGTAGGGCCAGGCAGAGGGTTTGCCTGCCCAAATCCAGCCCACTCACGGTGCTCTGTGCATCCAACCACCCAGTCCTCGGGCACCACAGGTCCCTCTGGAGTCCAGCAGGATCCCACAGCCCTGCAGGCAAAGGAAGGGGAAGGTCCCTCTTGAAGGAGCAGCCTTGTCTATAAGTGCATCGATCTGGCACCTTCCTTGCAGCCAACTGGAACAGCACGACAGGAAAGCCACTCTCTGGAGCAATCACTGTCGGGAGAAATTTGGACCTTGTGAAAGGTAATTTGGTTTTTTCCTCAATGCTGCGTGGTAAGAGCCTGGGTTATTTAAAACTGATATTTTGAATCCAAAGTTTACACTTTTATTACCATTAAATTGAGTAAATTGCAATGGATCCTGTCTGACAAACGGTTTAATTCACTCTGGCATGTTGTGAACTTTTTGTTCTTGTTACAGGGTTTCTTTTGGTTTGGTTTTGTTCTTTCCCCTTCCCCCCCCATCAGGTTTCAGTATCCTGCTTCTGTGCAAGTTGCTTTCGATATTCTATGAATTAATGAGACTGAACATTTTAAAATAAATTAGTTCTTTTTAAGCACTTTTTCTTTTTCTGAAAATAAGCCTAATGCAAGTTCTGGAACCTCTTTAAAAACACAAATTGCAGATAAAATCCTAACCTCAACTCCTGTCTAGTTCTGAGCATATTCCATACTAGTGCCTGTAAAGGCCAAGATTCTGGAAAAGGTGTAAATAGTGTGACATGTTCAGTGCATGGTTGTTTGAACAGGGCTTGTTATTGTCAAAAAAAAAAAAGGAAAAAAAAGAAAAAAGAAAAAAGGCTGTATTTCCCCTTCCCCTCCCACAGACCTTAGAGCTGTGCCTTTTCTATGCAATATTACAGACATCTGAAACCAGATTACTGTATTCACATGTAGGTATGGGCTGTAATCAAAAAACAATTGGACAAATGTACATGGAAATGAGCAGTCTTACTTTTGTAGTTTTATATTATACAATAAACAATTAAAATAAATTCTGGCTTTGTTCTTTCCCTCCATCAAAAAGGAGAGTCAGGGGAAGACAAGGACCCCATGAGTGCTGTAGGAGGGGGGGCTGACAAGGGAGGCACAGCTCAGTCTCACACCGCTTTACCTGACAGAAGTATCACCTTGTGCGAGGGCTGTTCCTGGCCGTGAGGCTTTTGTCCCCAGCACAGAGAGGTGCCCGTGGTGCCCATGTCCTGTGGCCGTTCTTGGACTCCGTGTGCCCAGGGATGCTCAGCTCTGCTGTGCCGTGTGAGCGGCTTCCCAGGGAGCCGCTGGGCTGACCCAGAGCGAAACCTGCCCAGTTTTAATACGTATAATGCATTGTCCTTTAGGGCATTAAATCCCAGCAGGAAACATCTGATACCTTAATCCACCGCTTCATTTATCAGTGCCCTCTTCCCCCCGCGGCTCCTCCAGGTGCCTGGTGTTCGTTTTCAGTGCCAGCCAGGAGGGCGATGTCACCTCTGCCTTTGGCTCACGCCTTTTGTGGCCGCGCAGGAGCCCCGGGAGCTGCGGAGCGGCAGCACATGAGTCACCCCCCCTCCCGCCCCCCCGGCGCACGCCTCGCCCGGCCTCCCACACCCACAGGAGCATGACTGCTCCATTTTGGATTTGCAGCGAGAACCGAAATCCAGACGGAAAAGCGGCGAGTTCTCCCGGCCCCGACGTGCCGCACATAAATAACATCGCGGCGGCCGCAGCGCCCCGGGCTCGTGTTACCGTGCGGGCTCCGCACCGGCTGCCGCCCCGGGCACGGATGGCTGCGGGGACACGGGGCCCGAGAAACGCAAAGAAAGGGGAAGTGCGAGAATCAAAGCCGGCCCGGGATTGAACTTCCCGTGTGCTCAGCAAGCGCCGGGCTCAGAGGGGCGAAACGCACCCCCCAGGGCTACGGCGCGAACGCTTTTCCCCTCGGTGGCTCAGCTCCATTCCGGGCTGCACCGGCCCTCGCCGGCACCGAGGGACCGGCAGCTCCCATACGGACATGCCCAGGTGCCAGTGCGTTGACCCGAGGCAGGACCTGTGGAGATGCCGCTGTTGCACTCGCAAAGCTGCTCTGATTTTGTTGCCACCTACCTTCCAAGAGCTTATTTCCTCACTTGTGACTTGTCAGTGAGATGGCTCCAGCCCACAAAACCAAGACTCCGCACAGAGCTCTCCTTAAGTGAGCAGCTTCCCACCCACTCCAACGCTCCAGCTTTCCACCTCAGCGAGGGCAAACCATCGCTCTCGGCTAAGATGAGGTATCCAGGCGGGGAGCTGCATCTCCCTGCAGTGTCTGCCCCAACCAGAGGGAGCTGCCAGGGACTTGTCTGCAACCAGCCCTTGCTTTGAGCCTGCCCGTGCAGGGGGCAGGAGGAAGCAGGCTGGAGTTTGGCACAGGCACTGACCTGTGGCAGATGAAGTATCTCACACCAACACCACACCAGAGTAAAGCACTTACCGTGCTCCTCGAGGTCACAGGAGTCTGAGGTACCCTCAGGACTGAAGGACAGTCTCTCCCTCTCAGGTACATCTGCCCCTGTGCCCCAGGACTGGGTTTCCAGGCAGAGGAGGCACCGCAGCACTGAGAGCAGTGATGGCCCAGGTCTGCATTCAGCTCTGCTGCTGCTCAGTATCATAAGTCAGTGCAGCAACTCCACAGCTGACAAGAGCCACATTAAGCTCCTCTCTGGGCCAAATAACTGGAAGATCAGGGAGTGTGGGCCAGGCACCCACCTGCTTTCACAGACCTTGTTCAAGCTTGTGCCATGTGGGCAGAAAGACACTTAAACACAGCACTGAGGCAAGGAGGGGATGGCGAAAGGCACCCTGTGCACCACGCTCCTGGTGCCCTTGTCCAGGAGGGATACTGTTCCCTGCCTCTAACCTGCACGTCCGTGTGAGACGTGTTCCTCCCAGCACTGGCAATAGGAGTGAGTCCTGCTCCCAGCCCTGCCTGCACAGCACAGCCAGCTTCCCTGGACCACACGCACCTCGTACTCACCAGGGTAACCACAGCAGGGAAAAGTCATTGGGGAATAAAACCCCCTCCAGCCACAGGCAGTGCTTCGTAGAGCTGCTCTGAACCACAGCTAACCCATCAGCTGAGACAGGTCCCTTGGGGTGCTGGCTCCACGGCTGAGCTGTGCAAGGAGCTGCTGCTCCCTGGTCCTCCCTGCCCCTTTCCACTTCGCCCCTCTCCTCTGGGCTCCTTCCCCTCTGCTCCCGCTCAGCCCATGGTCCCATTCATTTGCCACCATCACGGGTGGATGCAGGCTACTCTCTCTGCCTGGTCCCTGCGTTCATCATCTGCCTACTCTCCCGGCAGCTCCCTCCTTTCCACAGCTCCCCTCCCTCCCCTTTTGAAGAAACTGCCTTAGCAACTGGCAGCAGGCCAGCAAGATCATGGGTTTTTCCTCCCACCCTTCCTTCTCCTCCAAAGAACAAGGTGGCCAGGGAGGGGGAAGGAGCCATAAGAACTGATGTGCTGTGGCCACGGGGGCTCTGTGTGTGGCAGTGGGCTGGGCACAGCTACTGACTTCCACACCTCATCCTCTGGGACTCAAGCTCCAGGTACGCCAGGTGCTCCAGGGTCAGGGGCAGAGAGGTTTCTTTCCAGTCCTCCTTCCCTCTCCTTTTTCCAACCACTATGTCCCCAAAAGCCAGCCGATTCCTCCCCAAATATCTACAGATCTAGAGCATCTGCCAGGGGAAGGCACAGAAGGAACAGCTTTCAAATAGCCCATTTTCTGCA
>NW_020897762.1:969616-1100778 GCF_003984885.1 Neopelma chrysocephalum | reverse complement strand
GGCCCTGCCTTCCCTACCTCATGCTACTCTCCCCGGACTATTTCCTCTCCTGTTTCCTCTCATTTTCCCCCTATTCACTAGGCTTCCTCCCCCTCGCCCTGTTCCTCCCCTTGCTTTCTCTCTTTCATACAGTTTGGCCCACAGCCTTCAGTACTTGCTCCTTTCCTGGTGTGAGTGGGAATGACATGGATTTTGTGCTTGTGCCAAGCTCTGCATTTATTAGAGACAGGGAGGAAAAAGAAAAAAAAAAGCCTGGAAGTTTGCTAGAAGACAATACTCAGGTAAGTTAACATTGGTCTTGTTTTCCTTGCACACTGCCCTACACTGTGCATGGGGAAGGGATTATTTGGGCTGCTCCAAAGGGAATTTACTGCCATGCTCACAAACCCTTTGGCAGAGCTAATTTGGCAGCCCACTCCTGCCTGCTGGGGGGTCTGCTGGGGTGAGGCATGGAGGGACAAAACCCTCTCCCCCTTGCTCTGATGGCAGAAGTAGGCACCTACCACTGCCTTTTTCCTGCCTGCCAGGGCTTAATATCTTTGCACTGGGTGGTCTGCATCTCTTCCCCTGCCTGCTCTTTTTGGAGGGAAAACTTGGTGAAGCAGATCTGCCTAATATAACCTTAAATTAAGGGGGGTGGGGGGCAAAAGTAGGAGACTGCACTGAGAAAAATCCAGAGGGGAACTGGGAAAATCCAGTGGCTGTGGATGAGGGGGGCTTTGAGTCCTGACTGGTTTAGTAGCAGCCTTTTCAAGCAAGGCCTGCAATTGGCTCAGGACATGAACAGGGGGGTATCCATTTCCAGGCATTTTAAAGCCCAGCCCTCTGCTCCCATACCTCTTGCCACAGTGGAAAGAAGCTGCTTCTGCCACCCCAAATGGGACTGGTTGCCCCCAGCTAGAGAAGATGGACAAGTTAATCACCTAATTCCAGGGCTGAAGAGCACCTATTTTCACTTTGGAGAACATCTGTTCTGTAGGTAACTCCATTTTTAAAGCAGCAGGGCAGCTGGTGCAGGTGCACCAGAACATCTTACCTCCCTCAACCATCTCACCTCAACCTACAGCAGCAGTGGCTGCAGGGATACAGCTTTAGGCTACACCAGGGTTTGAGGAAGGTCTGGTGAGCTGGGATGTCAGACTTTGGCTTTCACTGGATGAAAGCAAGAGCAGGATCTGGGCCCAGGTCATATCCCCCAGGAGGAAATATGTACAATTGGAAGCAGCAGCGATACTCAAAAACCACACAGGGGCTGGCCAGTGCAGCTCAGAGATAATCCAGCTCCAGCAGCGAGACTTGATCCCAGTCGTGGAGCTTTTGTCCAAGGAGGGGCTTGGGGGTGAGGAGCAGCTCAGCTCCAGGATGGGAAAAGCCTTTAGGGGTTACCTGTGGATGCGAGTGGTCTCCATATACAGCAGCTGCTCTGTCTCCAGCCGTCGGACGCTGTGCCACAGGGAACACCACGGGCACAGACCCGAGCTGGCTGCGCTCCAGCGGCATCACCGTCACGTTCCTCGGACCAGTTCCTCCCGCTGACGAACCTCGTGAGCACAGTGACTCACAGCTGCCTCAGCCAGGGAGGGGGAACTGGATTGTGCTGCTCTGGGAGCCAGGCTGCTCCCACCTTGGAAAGGAAAAGGATTCAGGGAAGGAACAAGGCAGGGGAGCTGGGGAAGAGCTGAGCTTGCAGTTTGCTCTACAGATGCAGGCGACAGCTCTGGCAGAAGCGATGCTGGGAGTGAGGCCACCCTCGTTTAGATGACACTCCCCCCACACACACACACTTGGCAACAGCCTCAAATAGAGCAGAAGTTCTAAGCAGAGAACTGCTTAGTGTACCTCTAGTGCTACAGGTTACTCCAAAAACTGCGTGGCCTCGCCAGTCTCGTGGCTTATTACCTACTACAAACTGAATTCTGGATGGTTTCCTTTGTCCAGTCCAACTCCAACCAAAAAAAACAATAAAATCATCTAATCATCTCTGCCACTCAAACTGGGCCATTGAAAAGCCTTGACTTAATGGGTCAGGGATCAGCAGGACACCCAGAACTGACTGCAGGAAGGAGCACAATGATGATTTGTACATCCCTGATGTGTGTTGAGGGCTCTGGGGATGGCAGTGATGCAGAATGGCAGCTACAGCACAGCTCTAAGAACTGCAAGCTGCTGATAGACACTGTAGGAACAAAGTGAGGGCCAAAACGTGTCCAGTGAATCATCCACTATGAATTGGTTCAACCAGTTTGAAGTCCCACACACGAAAGCAAAGACAACCCAGGACTATGTCATCCCAGGCAAAGGAGTGGGGGAAAAAGGGAGAGAAACGTGCTGGGCAGGAGGGACGACTCTTCAGTTTGGCCCTGGTGATGAGCTTGGAAAGATGGCAAGTCCCAGCTTGCTCCCTCCTGCCAGAAACTCTTATTCCTGCCTCCCCTCCCACGTCCCGTGCCACGACCTTCCTGCCGGCTCAGCCGCCATGCAGCCGCTCCCTCCAGGCAGGTCCCTGTTGGGAGCAGAGGTGCATGGGGTGAAGAGAACGAGGCTGGGGAAGGAGAAGGGCTCCAAGGGCACTGGACTTGCCAAACTGAAGTGTCCTAAGAAGGGATGGGAGAAAAAACAACCTTCCCATAGTCCATGGACTGCTCCTGGGGGATAGCAAATCCACCTGGCTCCAACTAAGTTTGTTCCATGCCTTGACCCAAGGCAGGGTCGGTGCTCTCCGAAGGTGATGTTAAAAAAAGTATCTGATTTAAAAATAAAGAATAGTCCTCTCCAGGAAATCCTAGCTTGGCTCAGAGCAGGCATGGTCACTCCAGCCTGCCCAGCACCCCTGCCCAGGCAAAACCGGCTCTGGCACCATGTCTGGGTGCCAAAACGCACCCAGCTGGCTGGGAAGGGCTCAGTGGGACAGTGGCACAAAGGGAAAACTGCAGCCTCAGGAACATTCACACACAGAGCCTGTTTTCTTGTGCTGCTCTAAATGCTCCAGTGCTTCAAGTGAGAGGCATCAAGATTTAAGCTTAAATTAAGATTTAAGATAAACAGCAGGAACAAACCCATTTGGCCCAACTCCTTTCTCTCCAGCAGACTTGCAATCCATGACCAACAATTTCTGGCTATGGTATCTGTTCTAAAGCAATTCATCTAAACTTTTTTCCACCAGTTTGAGTAAAACAGGTAAACTTGTCTCTGTTGTTCCAGAATGCCCTGTGCCATCTGCAGATAACTCTCCATACAGGGAAAGGTACCCTGATGAAGAGTTAAAACAATCCAACGGCGTCATGTAATACATAATTTATCACCCAGAGTAACCATAAGAAGAGCACTTTTTAAATGTGGGGTTTGACTGTGGTTAACCCTGAAATTAGGGACTTTTCTTGATTATTGCACTCATCTTTTCGAAGTACAGCTATCCCCAGAGCTGAGCTCAACTCTGCTGCTCTAAACCCATCTCCTAACGCGATGCCTGCTCCTCACACAGCCAAGTGTTGCCTTTAGCATAAAACAGGTCCTGCAACTGTACCTCAGCCAGCAAAGGTAATACCTGCCATGAAAAAGAAGAGTTAAAAAACATAACTTTGTAAAACATTGCCTCCTTATTAACCCAAGGGAGAAAACCCAGGCGCTTACTCAAGGTTTACTGTCCCGGGCAACCCTGAGAAGCAGAATAATTTCCCAACATATAAACGGAGGGCTTAGGGGCAGCTGCACCACATAAACAGTCACGGCGGGGCTCTGAAGTTTCTATCAGTATATGGGATATAAAGCTGGGTGAATAACTGATTTTTCGGTTCGCTGGCAATCCTGAAAAAACTCTCTCTCAAAAAAAAATTCATTTGGGGTCGACTGAAACAAATGTTCCACTTTGACTCTTCAGCCCTTTAACAAAAGTTAGCGTCGAAGATCATTCTAAATGAAAAGTTGCTTCAAAGAGGAAAATCTCAAAGCCTTTTATTTGGAGAAGGCTGAAACAAAATAGGTTTGTTTCTTTTCTCTCCAGATGAAAAAAAAAAAGAAAAAAAAAAGTGTGGCAAATCAAAACAACTCATAAAATGTTTTCATTTTGCCAAAATTTGCCTTTTCTTATTCAAGATTTTAGCCAGCTCCAGCACAACCAATTTACACATATAATAACTTAAACAGAGACAACAGTAATCCTGATGGAATACAAGGTTGTTTTGTTTTTTTTTTTTAAAAAAAACCAAACCACTGCACAAATGTCCCGAAAGTGAAACCCAGCAGAAAGTAAGCTCAAAACCACTAAGCTTTTCTTGGCTCGTCAAGAGAATCTTATTAAGTCTCTGAATCATAGAGCCCCAGATTTGGGATGTTGTGAAAATTAAATTAGTCTTACTTCTTATTAGCAAGGCAAGAAAGGAACCAGGAGATTAGGATGCAGCAACTGCCATTGTGAGCCAACTTTTCAGCGTGTTTCTGCCTTTCTCCTGCAAACCCACAATTAGTGGCATTCGCGCTGTTTGGTGCTATTTTTAATCTTGGGATGCAGGTTCCTGACTTTCCACTCAGTCTCATGCAAATCCAGGATTTAATGCCATGCCACGGTGAGATTCTCATTTCACTTCCTGATTTGTCTCATTTGAAGCCTCTGCTTACTTGTGCTCTGTAGGTGCATCTACTCTATGGCTGCAAACATAAGATCCAGGGCAGCCAGGAATTAAACTCTTGGGATAGAGAGGGAGGAAAGGCATCCATCCACATGCACTTCCAGAGAGTACAAGTGCGATGGCCTCACCCCTCTCCTGTTTTGCCTTTTGCTGGAAGTTTAATATTTGAGTTCGCTGGCTGCAGGATGGCTCTGATGCCTTGGGGAACAGAGCCTGGCCAGCTGGGACAGGAACAGTGCCCTACACGTGGGACCAGAGAAAGAGATGGGATTTATCCAGATTTATCCATGCTTTCATTCAGAATACAATGGCTTCATGTGCCAGGGAAGAAGTGGGAGCGAAGCACTGTGTTTTTCTAAGTGCTGTACTTTTAAATTAAGCTGGGCTGTAGCACAGCTCGCCTTCGTAATTCACAGCTTCCAGACATCCCACCACACTCCTCAGTGAAAACAGCAGAAAGCAAAGAGCAGATATTCCAAATGTCACACCCAAGCCTGGGTTTAAAACAGTAGAAAACAAAATAGATGTGGTTTTCATATGTCATAAACAGACAAGGACAGGCAGTGACAGTTTGCTGGAAATTGTTTTAACAGACCACAGCTGAAAGTGGATTTAAACCCAGAGAAATCCTTGGAAGGTAAAAAAAACAAACCACCACCACCCAAAGAAGAACTTGGACCATCTCGAATCACCACTACACTATGAAATCATAGCCTTCCCAAGGGCAAAGTCCAAAGCAACATTTAATAAGCCAATACTTCCATGTATCATGAGCTCATTTGAATACTACAGTTCCTACGTAATAAATCAAACCTGCCTGCAGTGTTATTATTATTATTTTGTTTAAATAACACCTTTAATCCCCAAAGAGCTGGCTCCCAGCACAGCAGGGCTAGAGGTCAGCAGCTGGGCAGCACAGCACCTCTGGCCCCCCAGGCCATGGTATATCCAGCAGGTGAGGTGGGAAGGGCTGTCCTGATTGTCCATCCTCAGCTCTCCCGGGAAACAGCACTCACACCAGGGAGAAACCAGTCATTCCCAACCCCGCCTGGAACGAAAGGAGCTGAAAATCCCTCCAAGGGGGATGTTGCTTTTAGCTCAGCACACTCAGAGAGGAAGCTCAGGGAGCTCCAGCACCAGATAGCTCCAGTCACCACTTCTGTCCTTCAGCCAAGGACAACAGGATCTCATCCCTTCCCCACTTCAGGTTACAGCAGGTTTTACAGCGCCTTCCTAGCCTGAGCTAAATTAAAGAATAAGAAAGCTTAGTTCTGTGCAGAAGAGCGTGGGGAGTTGGGAGTTTCTGCACCCAGGACCTCTGCAGTCCTTGGCCACATCCCTGGAGGAGACAAGCTCCCAGCACACATATTCCTGCCCCTTGTACTTACCCCAGGTTTCACATCTCCTGTGCTGCACCAGAGGAACAATGACATCTTCTTACTCCAAATCTCCCTCCACAGCCTTCTGGAAGCTGAGCTTTCCCCTTGTCAGAGGTCTTCAAGTCCAGGGTGAGCACATGTAAATGTGGCCAGGATGGATCACAGCCCAGAGACTCACTTATTTCTCAGAGAACTTGGGCCCTGAGAATACCAGGGCAACCAAACCACCACTGCAGCACCAAAGATGAGCAGCTCCCACGTGCTGCAAAACCCCAGGCACTGCACTCATGGGACACATCTGTCCTGGACCCTGGCACCAACCCAAAGAGCATCCAGCACCTCTCAGGGTAATCCCAACTGCAGGAAATGTCTCTCTGTATCAATCATCACGTGTGTATAATCACATGTAACTGTGTATTGTAGTTATATAAAATGGGCTCCTAACAGCAAACTCTATACAGGGAAAATGGTCTGGGCAGCATAAATTATACGAACAAAAGCAAATGCAAATCCTTATCCTTCAACACTTCAGTTGAAGTGTTTTGCTAGAGAATCCAGCCTTGGGTTCATCAGCCTCTTCTCTGGCCAGCTCCAAAGAGGCAGCAAACAATCACACTGCGACTGTAGCATCGCTCCTGACCCTGGCATTTGAGCCGGCTCTTTTTGCAGAGAAAAGACACCTATAACTTACGAGCTGCACTTCTGCAGCTACAACAGCAACTGCAGGAGAGCCTTTTCCTCCCCCCCTTGCTAGTTAATTAGTTTCCCACCTGTGAGTTTGTTTTGCAGGAGAAGAGCAAGGCCTACCTCTGTCTTGCTTTCCTCTTTTCCAGGGGCAGCTCTATTTTTAGGGAACTTAGAGGAGCAGCAGCAGGTTCTGCAGTGCTCCGTCAGGCAGGAGGGAAAAGCAAGGCATGTTGAAAGTGGAGCATGAACTCCCTTGTGGTCCTGCCAGCGTTCCCTCACCCGCCTCCACCTGTTTGGGCTGCTGAGAAGAAACTGGAGCCTATTATCAGGCCTGCTCCTTTGTCAGGTGTTCCTTTGATGTAAACTCAACCACGATCAGATGTGCTGATGGCAGCAAACAGCCAAAGAGAACCAAACATGCAAACTGCACAGTGACCTGCGGAGATTAGAGCGGGGCCGGAGACAAATCGAGAAGATTAAACACCAATGAGCTGAGAAGTCTTGGGAGAAGCACCCAGGGAGACAAAAATAAGCAACGCAGACAGAAAGTAAGAAAACAAGGCAGACCAAGGATTGGATAGATCCTATTAATGCATAAATCAGAGTCTTCCCCTTCCTTGCAATCAGAACTGTTCTGGTAATCTCAGTGTCTGCAGAGTCCTTTTCTGCTCAGTAAGCTCAAGGAAAGCCTACCTGGAGCTAATGGCACTCCTGATATCCGTCTTCTAGCGCTGTACCTTACCCAAGGACAGAGGACCAGGAGACCTGCAAGGCCAGAAAATTCCACATCTAACAGGATGCAATCCCATGGCTGCACAGCTTCCCTTCCCGCAAATCTGTCCCTGCCTATAGGGCAACAACACTTTGCATGGTTTTTTTAAAATTTGGAGAGTAGGGCTCTGCTTTTGAAGGTGGAAATATTTAATTTGGGGCAGGATGGCATACCATTGCATTACTCATTTTTCATCTGTTGCTAGGAGCGACGTCCTCACCCTGCAAGCTCAGATTTGAGGACCATTACTGATTTAGGATCACTTAGCAGTATGACAGGGACAAAGGGTATTAAGACACCCAAATTCGTGGGGGAAAACAACACCTAAGAAAAGCACTTTTTCCACTGATCAACCTTTCTGCAGCTAAATGAAACCTGATGCCTTATTAACAGGCATATCTACCTTTGAAATCCCAGTTGTAGACAGCACTTTCTGTATGCCTCAAAAGCTGAAGTTCTCTATCAACACCAGCAGAAGAACTGTGTAAGTTCCTCCTGTAAACATGCTAAAATCCCCCTTCTCATTGTGTATCACAGCTCTTCCCACTGTCACTTGTAAACCAGGGCAGCGACACTGTGTTCACACTTGCAAAACAAGAATGCATTTTCAACCCTGCTGACCAGAAGTGGCAGAGTAAGACCAAGATGTCAGTGAGGCAGATTTCTGCACACTAGGCCTATTATTTACTAATGAGATTTCAGCTGTGATCCTCCCGACTTCAAAACACACTTCAGAGATTGGAACACTCAGAAACAGGTTGCCAGCAAATCCTGAATTCTCTGCCCTGATGCTGCAGTGTGGCCTAGGTAGTGCCAGATCACCTCACTGGTTATCTTCCAACACCCACTCCCAGTCTCAGGAGAAGGTAGCTTTTCACGAAGAGATGGGAATTTAAGCATGGCCACTGCAACATTTCAGTCGTGTCCCGAGACAGGCTGACCTCCACGGTGCCAACATGGTCCTCCAGTGCACTGCACAAATCAAACACAGGGAATAGGAGCCTGTGCCAGCTGCAATGGTCCTACAAGCTGGAAAGGACCAAACTCCCTACCTCTTTGGTCCTGGATCAGGGGAGAATTGGCTTAGGCTGCCTCTTGAATGAAAGAGGAGTTTTCCTAAGGACTGAGCTCACACTGCCAGCCTGCTAAGGAGCTGCATTGATTTGAAACCTAAAGGACAGCTGTTTGTTCCTCCCTTTTCACTCTGCTTCCTCCTCCCCAGCCAAAGGAGGGGGAAAATTGCCAGAACAGACTTTATCTAGGTGGCCAAGGATAGAGAGAAAGGGAGAGGACACCCCTTCGAAATGGAAAAGGGGGGGAAATTGTACCCTTAAGAACACAAAGCAGCCACAGAACTGTGCCTTTTGCCATTGTCAGAGGGAGGCAGCTCAGTCCAAGAGAAAGTGGAGTAACCTGCAACAGCCCTAACAGCTGCAAAACACCCATTGCCAGCTGCATATTGCTTCTTAACTCATTTTAGCATTAACTAAGTGACAAAAGACTTTAGTGATCCTAATGAAAACACAGCCCCTGTACCCAGTAAAATAACACAGCCTTGGAAAAAAACCCAAACCTTTTTGGTAGTAGAATTCATGTGTAAACAGGTTTCAGGTCCAAGTTGCTGAGATCAGGGAAAAAACATCTGATGAGATTTGGGGCCAGGAAGAGAGAGGAAAGGGAGGATTTGAAGGTGTGTGGGGGACACTTCATGAGTGCTTTTGATTTGTTTCCAAAATACCCATGTTTTCTATTTGTGCTAAGGCTTCCTTTAAGAGTTTAAAAGCCAAAATGTGATCCAAAAAGGCCTTATGGGCCCTGAGTCAGCCTTCGCATTTTTGAAAGATCCTGTCAGATACTTTCTGCTCTGCTCTGAACTCTTGTGGAAGCTGCTCCCACATCCTTCTCCAAGGCTGCTGTAACTGAAGGGCTTTAGGAAGAGATTCAGCAAATCTTGTTGCCTCATCTTCTGTAAACTCTTTGGACTGGTGAGCATAAAGGAATAATAAAAAAAAATCAGCAGTCCAGCTACTCATGGAGTGTCTGCACACAGCTGCCAATGTTCACTTGTTCTTTCCAGTCTCCTCACACACTTCTTTTCCCCAACTGAAAAAGACCTGAAAAACCAGCTCCAACCACAGCAAAAATTACAAATCAGACAGTACCACAGCTCTGCAGACCTGAGTGACAGCCCAAGGGGACACCAGAATAGAAATTAGACAGAGATTCTGCCGTGGCCACACACATGTCTTCTGCACATCCCCCTGCACCTCAGTCTGCTCCTCTGACCATACAGCTGTTCACTGGTTTTGGCAAAGCATACTGGGATAAAGTTGTGTGACAGAAGCAGCAGGACTGCCCTCCTTTCCCGTGTCACTGTGGCCAAGACTCGTTGTCTCAAGCAATAGGGCAGACCCCTATTAGTTGTTCTTTTGGCCATTTATACCAACAGGCTGCAGTTCACACTTGGAAATATTACTGGGACTAGCACTGGAGAAGCCAATTTGTCTGTTTCTTTCACTACTAGAGTTGGGACTCTGTAACAAATTCCCCGAAGTGGCACAAGGCGCTGTAACCATGACACCAGAAGTGGTTGGGGTGGGATGGGCTTTCCTCCCCAAGACACAAGTCCAGAAGGTTTACCCCTTGGCAGAGCCAGGCCAGCTGTGACACACTGTGCTCATGAGGATGGAGCTGAACACCACAGTGGCCCCTGGGGTTTGCACTGCAGCAAGTTTTGGGGTGCTCACTGTATCCTGGCACAAGATGCAGCTCTCTGAGGTTTGCTGGACAACTCCTTTTCCTATGATGCATCCTCCCGAGCAGCTGGAGGCCAGGCAACAGACTAAGGCCTGATCCAAAGAACTTGCTTTTCTCCCCTTATGTAATGCCTTCTGAAGACCAACTCAGGCAAGACAACACTTCCTGCCATTTGTAAGATTAGGGCAGTCTTGAAAACTACACCTGGCCTCAGTAAGCTGCACTCACTGCAGTTCTGTACTGAGGGAAACAAACACCAAGTGTTTTATCGCTTAAAGAGTCAAAAACAATTGAGATACGTTTCATTGCAAAAGTGGAGACAAAGGCAGAGACAAGGCTGCTGAGCTGAAAGTGCCCCTCTGCTTCCCCTCCCTCCCCACTTAATACCTTCATTGCTTTAAATATGGAAGGTGAGGTTCACACAATGGCAACAATCCCAGCAGAAAACCTACTTGTATTCCAAGAGGATTTGCTCGCTAGACCTGGTGCCAACGATACAAACACTTGAATGGAACTGTACCTGCACAAGTACTAATAAAACCCCATGATACAGCCCTAACAAGCAAGGATCAGTCACAACAGCTCAACTGCCAGCAGGTGTAGCAAATGCCACCTTGGTCACACAACCAGTGAGGATAGATGTGACAGTCCAGCAGAATTCCACAGGGAATATAGCCCAAGAGGGGCAGCTTCCTTTTGATGCCTCAGATCAATTTATTGCACACAATGAGGACGCACTCTAAACATACAAAACTATGCCAAAAAGATCATTAAGCATATGGAAAACTATGCCAGAAGAATCATTAGGTCTGCTTAGGCGGACATTAAAAATATGTACAATACCTTAATTTTGACTCTCCTTTGAATTATTTTGTTTTCCACAGGACAACAGTGACTTTTAGTTCAATGAGAAGTATTTTTTTCCCACTTCATACTCTAGAAGTAGTCCCAGGCCTTATTTAAAACTCACAATCTAATTACTATGTGGAATACAGCACTAGGAACCTTTGCAGATGTATGGCAGGTGAGTCAGGTCCTTACAGAATCAGTGGATCTGCAGAGGAAGATTCAGAAACCCTAAACTAGAAACGTACTTCTCTTTGGTGACCATACAGTGAATCCATATGTAAGAGTGAGCATTCCCCCACGCCTCTGAGATGTGTGTGAGACCTGTATCAGCTGAGTCCTTCTCAGATATTGCTGACAAAGAAGAGCATGGCATTCCAAACAGAGTTAATCTCTTCAGCCTGGCTGTAACACAGGGTTAACAGCATGTATTACAGTTTTAAGTACAGGCTGACAAGATGAAAACAAGAGCTCTATCAGTTTTGGGTGCTTCACATGTGCTCCTGACCCCACAGAGCCATGACTGTATATCAAACAAGCAAAGTTCCTAACTGCTTAAGCTGCATCACAGGGAAATTAGCATTTCTGCACATCCCAATCAGGCAACTCATGCTGGGCACCAAATGACAGAAGTGCACAAGTGACCTCCCGCAAAAAAAGCTGGCATGGCCAGCTGCTTCCAGCCAGGAGGGCATTGCACTCCACTGTGCCTTCTCTGCAATTTCCACATAAGGCCATCCGTTCTTTTCAGCTGTATGAAGCAGGGGCCCTGCAGAGAAGAGTTCCACTGCACTGTGCTGATTCAGAGAATAAATCTGCACAAGGAAGGCATGAGGCAAGGATCAGGTGAAGACAGGAGGATATGTAAGTAACAACTGTCACATTGCAGACACATGACAGGACTGAAGCTGCAGTTCCAAATCACAGTGGCAGAGCTTTGCTCTGGAGGATTTGGTTTTATACCTAGAGTCTGGATTTATAATGTACCTCCTTATCTAAAAATAACTTTTGAAAAAGGTATTCTAACATCTGGACTTGTACCAATGCTAAAACAGGCACCAGCAGCTGCATTTAAACCCCTTATGTCTGCAGTCCAGCTCTCTACCCAAAATAATTGATAGCAATGCTGGGCTGTGGCAATGCACAGAACTCACACTCACTCCATGGGTTTGACACATTTTCTCTGCAGTACAGTAACTCAAGACACTTGGGTCTCTGAGGCTCAGTTCCAGATTTTAGAGAAAAGCAGCCACTGGGCACCTGTAATCCATCCCAGGCTTTCCCTTCTCTCCAAATGCTCCTGCTCCTCATGCTCCTGTATCCCACTTTCTCCACCACCTGCTCTTCCTATAGCTATCCCAGCTGCTTATACTCAGAGTCCTGCTTCACCTTCTTATTTCCCTCTACTCAGAGCTTCTTCTGAGATCTTGCTTTGTATTTATTTCCAGCTCCTTCTTCCCTTGTTTTTAGCCCTCTAAATTTGAATGTTTTGTTTCTTCCCATCTCCTTTTACATTCCAGGTTCACCTGAGGGAGCAGAGCAGGCTTGCTGCCTTTCGTGGTTGTGCTCTTTGGCACAGAGACCAGATGATGAAAAACTTCTCTGCTTTTGTAGCAGACACTTCTAGCAGGTGCTATGTAATTATTAGATGCCATATGCTTTTATAAATTATATTGAAATGTATTTTGCAACTGTCCTGTACTTAAAGAGTGCTCTGAAATTTAAAAGGTAATTATGCATAGATGCCAAGCTGGCACAAAATGGTTGCACCCAGGTGTAAATGGTTGGACCAAGGGTGATCCATCTTATACACACTGAACTAAGTCTCTCTGACATGCTATATAAACTACTAGATATTCATCCCAAGAGCAGCAGTCCAACAACAGAACTTCTCACATGATGATTGCATTACCAGGTAAAATTCTGTACAACAATTCAACGTGATATAGAGTTAACTTCAGTGCACACTAATTGCATTTGAGGGTGTCTAGATAACATTATCTGCAAGCTTTGCTTTTGGCATCTCAAAATGAATCTGTCGAGCTGACGATATTCTGAGAAGGTCTGAACGCCTCGAGTGCCGTGGGCAGCGCCTCCCTGCTCACACCTGCAGCAGGTGGTGATGCTCAGGGTAAGGCAGTGCTGAGTATTGGAGTGCAGTCTTTTGGATAACACAAGCAGAGTCCAGCTCTTCTTAGCAGTCATTCAGGAGCCTGCAGCTTGCTTCACAGCGGGGCCTTTGGACTTTGCCTCATGGCCATGTGCCAGCTCAGGCAATTGCATCTGAACCAAGTGTCCTCCGCTGCTTATGCTGGACGGGCACAGGAGCACCTCGCTACTGAGTGACACCAGTTCTGGAGTGAGAGTGATGCCCACTGACATGTCTGATGACAACGCACAGCAACACATATGTGCAGAAAGTATCAATTACCATCCTGCCCATAAACCTACTGGCAAGATTAAACTAGATAAGGCATGCTGTGTCAGCGGGAACAGCACGATCCCGATGCAGCTGGATCTGTTAGACAGAACTTTCTGCACAAGAACAAAGCTGCCTGTACAAGACAGGAGGACAGAGGCAGAGAATCCTGTCTGTCCATCCCACCATCAACAAGAAAAAAAGGAGGCTTAAGCTAGGAGACAAAAAGCAGTGCTGCATTCTAAGGCAGGCAGCATCCACCTCAAAAGGCTGAATTTGGACATAAGCTTTATGTCTTTCAGCAGTATGAAGGTCTGTGGGATGTTTTTTTTTTTTCCTAGGGGGGAAAGAACATAAAAACCCCATAAACACACTCTGGGTAATACCAGGTTTCACAAAGTTTCAGATTGGTACATCAGTCACAATAGAAATCTCTTTTTTTCCCCTCCCCCATCCACGGCAGGCCACCAGAACTGCACTTGGAGACTGGAAGACAAATGGGCAGCTGCCTCTGGAGGCAATTGTGAGGAGACTAAAGATCAACTTGCAGCTGGCACTTCCACCCCCACCTCTCCTTAATACTTCAGTCCACTCACTGCCAGACAAGGATCATGAGTCAGCTCCTAAACATATTCTCCTTGAAACAATAGCTATAGCTCTCTGCTGCAGCTATCCCACTGCTCAGGCTCCAAGGGACACGCCACAGTCATGGAAACAAAGGGACCAATTTTAACCTACAGCAGTCCAACACCAGAACTGAATGATATAATAAGCATGCACTAAAGAATACTATGCTAAACCCTGGAGATTAGCAAAGCTAATTTTGACATGTAACAGGCATGAAGTCAGTACTGTAATGAAAATCTGCAGAAACAGCAAACAGAAGTGGGTTTGGGGCTACGTGGAAAAGCAGATGGCTTTTGCACAAACCTTTTCTGCTACAACAGGGTGCAGTTTGATACCTCAGCACTGTACACTGCAGTACTAATTAGAGGGCAAAGGAGACAATTTAGCCTTTACAAATTAACTTTATCATAGGCATAGAAGCTGCTGCTCTCTCAATTTGAGCAGCCACCACTCACTGAAACTCCTGTGCTCACAGAGATGGAACCCCAGCACTCGTCTCTCAAGGGCATTTCAAGAAGTAAAAAGCTGCTTTTTGCAAGGACAACATTTCAGCTTACCCAGCTAATGACATCAAACTCGAGCTTTCCTGACCCAAGTGCTGTCAGACAACAAAGAATTCAAAGAACAGGTAAGAAAACACACTAGAGATTTCTCAGAACTAGATGTTAAGTGCTGAACTGGTGGTGACTACTGAGCACTTGAAGAGCTGTGCACGCAGTAAAGATTACACATGGCAGAGTCTATGTCCATGCACCCTCAAGAAATATCAGCACCCAGAACACGCCTTACCTGCAGACAGTCCACTGAGACCCTCTGAAGAGATGTTGCTGCCAGAGCTGCAGTGCAAGCTAATGTGTCAGGAGACTTCAGTGATAGCTATGTTTACATTTTTATTTCTAGCTGAGAAATAGGCAAAATCAGTTGTCCTTTCTCACCTCACCATAACTGGTGTTTGTTACAGCTGAGTACTGCCAGTTACTTTGAAGAAGTCTATAACCCGAAATATCATGAGCCACACTGCCCTAACAAGCCAGAAGGCAAGCTGGAGACAGAAATAAGAGACTAAGTCACAACATGATAAAGAGACAGGACAATTAAAGGATAGTCTGCAGGGTCCTGCCAGGTGTGGTTTGTGGGACTGAGCAGCACAAATTGGAAGGTCCTACTGTTAATGTAGCACATCGATTTTACCATCCACAGAGAGGTGACTAGTGCATACATTCTGTATAAAAAGAGAGCAGGCTGTACTACATATGTATCTTTTAAATTATTTTATTTTGTGTAAGCTAAAAGGAAATTTACACACTTAAATCTCAAAAGACCTTGGGCATGCATATTGACCTTTTTAGAGGTTCTTCGACATAGCTCTCTTTTTTCCATAGGAATTTCCCCAGACATTTACAACCCATAGTTTTTTACTGTATATACAGCCTAAAACCATAGCAATCTATGATTATGTCATTTTACACTGTGCAAAATCAAACAGGAATAGTGGTACAACAGAACATAAAATTTTTTAACAGGTAAATTTCATTGTAAGACATTCATATTGTTTTGGTCCTTCTTTTCCAAATCAAACTGATTAAAAGCAGACAACCTTCTAATGACAAAAAAAAAAAAAAAAAATCAAGTGTTCAGACAGTAATCCATAACTGGAACAAGAAGTTACTGACAGCATACCTTTCAAAAGGCTATATAATGACAGAGCCATACTACTGAAGTTCAAGAACATAAAAACTGATCAGCCAACCAATCAAACAGGGGGAGGGGATGGGGAAAAGAAAAGGAAAACACATCTTAAGCTTGTTAAAACACAAAAGAAATTACTGGGTTTTAAAGAAACAATAACTGAAAAAGCCACAAAGGGCCAACATAACCTTTTGATTTTTTTCCAGCAAGAAGTATTTTAATATATGCAGGAAAGAAAAAGTTGCTCAATGCAATCTGAAAGTCTTCAGGGGAACTTCACAGGCTGTGAAGATTGAAGTTTTCATTATGTGTTTATAGGACTTTTTTTTTTTGAACTTTTTAAAGTTTTGTAAGAAGGACACCACCAGTGTATTTCACAAAGACATAAATGTATACAGCCCAGCACAACAAAAAGAATAGATCTTCAAAAAGATTTACCCCCAATTATTTACATTTTTCTCTAATATAAATTTAGGACTCCAGTATGTAAATAAATATACATTACTATGTATACCTTTCTAGTGCTGCTTACCAACAAATCATCTGAACTTGATTTTTTTTTAAATTAAAGCAAGATTGCTTTTTACGACCCACAGAGGGAAGAAAAAAAAAATCAATAGAAAACGTCCAATTCACATCACTTTAGTCTACCTTTTCTTGGCAGCTTGTTGAAGGTGTTAATGTGGCTGGGAACATCAACACCTTGGCATGCATGAAAGTTAAGTCAGGAAGGCTAGAAATCACCTTGGCAGCCTCTTCACTAAGATGTTCTTCCTTTTTAGGCTTCCTGTTGAGAAGAAAAGAACAAAGTGCATTAATCCTGTACCTGATATCCCTGGGATCACTGAAAGAATCACTGATTGAAGCAATGTTCTGTCAGCTTGTCTCCCACTGACAGGCACTTCTGTAAGCTACCTGATGGTAGTCTAATGTTATAATACTTACCTGCCTACCAATAACATGTTAACATGGAAAGTCAGATAAACGTTCCTGTGTATATTGTTGCAATAAGGGAAAAAAGTCCCATTCAAATGATAATTTTTATATATGATTTTTTTCTTTTTTTGGCAGCGTCAAGAGTGAAGAGACTCACTTGAAGAGATAACCATGCCCATATTCTACAGACAAAACAATAGGAGCATTAGTTCTAAACTACCTAAATCGTGTACAATCTTCAAAAATAAAGTGGAAAAAATCTTAAAAGGACGCTCAATAATTTTAAAATAAAAAAATTACTTATGCTGTGCTTCCAACACGACTGTTCTCAGACTATACGTCATGCCACTCTACACTGTGATCCACAAACTCTTTTTTCCCCTCAGGACTCATCAGCAGCAAAAGGTGGCTCATGATGTGTAGTTACTTGCTTTGAAGTGCAGTAATATGGGGAGCCATGATGATACACACAGCAGTTTGGGAATCATTGGGGTTTACTTTGCCTTTTGCATTATTCACAAGAATTACTGAGCACAAATGAATAAAGAGGTCTAAATCCCATGTCGTTTGGTTCTCACTATTATGCAAAAAAAATCACACTTCCCAAGTAAAAATGAAGCCTGGCTCAGAGTGCTACAGACCCCCCCTCCCTTGCCCAAACATCCATGCTTTACAAACATCTGGCTTATCTTTGAAGAACACTGCCTACTACTAGAAATACTCAGTTTTCCATCAAACATTATAGCAGATGCCTTTTTGGAACTGGAAAGTCCTGCAACAATGCAAGAAATTCTAGCTGAATAAGCTCCATCACCTTTGGGACAAAAAGCTGAGGAAAAAAGGCTTGAACCAAATAAACTGCTTTCCCTAGAACACTTCAGAAATTTCCTTTCTGTATCTTATTTATAAACTTTAAACCAAGCCCACAAGAGGGCAATGACCACTCCAATCACGAAGTAGCATGTACTCATATTTTCTTTTGTCAGCACCCATGAGGATTGCTTCCTCAGCTGATCAGAGACCAGGGGAAAGCAAGGGGCTACAGCAGTCTTAGAATTCCTAAGCTAGGAGAAGAAAAAAAGAGCTAGACTCAAACTCATCCTTGACATCACTGAACGTTGCGTTGACATTGAGCTATCATATTTGTTTTCTACTTGAAATCTCCACTTGATGGAAGTTCTCGAGATGAGGCAGCCTAAATACTAAATACTAAATCTGACTTACCTTCAACAGAATAGCAATATTTTTCTTTCTCTGCTGCAGTGGAATTTCATGAGCTACTGACTAGGCAGATTACCAAATTCTGGAGGATGAACAAAGCTGTGTGCTGGATTTGCTGAAGGAAGAAGCAGAGAGCCAATATGTGCCTCCTCTAACAACTTCACAGTCAGCTCTGTTTGCACTCAAAGGACTATCTCTGAGCTGTTGAAATGTGGTTCTCACCCACCACTGTGTTATCAGTATCTGGTGCCACTATTAATAACCACTTACCACAAGCCTCTTAAAGGTACAAACTCCTGGTGATCAAGGACTTAGAGCTAACAAAGGAGTGTTTGACAGGGGAAGCCAAAGGAAGAGGCTGACTTGGAGATGTTCCTGTAATTGTTAATCAGCGAGATGGAGCTCACACACTCCTTGCTATTTATAAGCCTCTTCCCTGCTCATCTATGGCATGCTAAGAAATGGTACTGCTGGGTCCCAGAGGCAGCACTTCATTTTATTTGGTGGCCACATGCAGAACCTTTATCACAGGACAATGTTATCGCTCTTGCTGTACCAGCTGTTCTCTGCAACATCACTGCAGAACAGGCACACCAGTGAGCCCAGTCGGGTGAATCTCACCCAGTTACTGAAGGTTCCCCTCCTGGTTGGAGGCCCTTTGCAATAATTTATCTACTTAACCAGCAATGTAAAAAGTATCTATAAAGAAGAAGCTAACACAGTAACACAGCAAATGTTATTTAACTATGACCAAGATAGAGCTATAGATACAATCACTTGTTAATGAGGCTCAAACCCTTTTTTGAAATCATCTCAGTGTAGAAGGAGTGGAGATGTCCCAACTTCTCCATTCCTCAATGGAGAGGGGCAAGTTCCTCTGCAATACAGTAAAACTGGACACTGCAAGTACCCTTTGTGGGTAACAATCAACACTTTTGGTAGCAAATATCACCAGGGCAACCCTAAAGAATTACTCACTAACTCTCTAAATTTAAAAGACAAAGTAGCATTGTCACTGCAGACAGATCTTACCCATAAAACTTACCAAACTGCCTAATAACTGTGATGCCCTTTGATAGAGGCAAGAGAAATAACTGCATTCATTTCAGTCACTACTTGTGCTGAAGATGTTCCCATCATCAAGAGCTTCTTTAGCTGAACCCTGGTCAGTGGAGGGGGGCATTGCAGAGCTTCTCCTGCTTGTGCACTCCTAATCTCTAGATACCATGGCTTAAAGAACAGACACCCAAGTGAGCAGACTGTCAATGGCAGCTGCACTACTTCTGTCTGCTTTGAAAACAGAACCTTTGATTACTAAACCATGGAATGCCCCAGTTCTGGCTCATTCAGGTTTTAAAACTTTGTCCCCATCCACCTCTTCTCTTACACGAGGTTACATTGTCTCCCAAGACAGAGGACAGAAGGGATGCCTCTACCCAAGCAACTGTGCCAGTCCATCTACCTGTGGGCACTAAGTTTCCTTTTCAAAGGCACGTTAACACTAAGCCACAAGAAATGAGTCAGACTGATGGGCAGGAAAGTTGCTGGAAGAAAATTTAGCAAGAAACAGGGAATTCTTTGTCGATGCGTCACTCACACCTCACTGTTCTGTTCTGCATTCCACCCTTCTGCAGCATTCGAGTCTTTTGGGGCTTCAGTCACCTCCCATGTTTGCAAAGGGTTTTGTGGATAGCACCAGCAAGGCCAAGCTTTATCAGCAACACTGAGCCGATTAGAGAAACGCACTTTAAAAACATTCTGTAATTAGGAGTTTGGCTGCTCCATCCAACACTGTCCCCAAGGAGTATTTGCAGTTTACATGCAGGTTTCGGCTATTTCTTGGAAAAGTATCAGTGCTCTGCTTTCCTTCAAAAAGACAGCAGATAAACTTTTGATCTCTGCCAATTGTATGGAAGCAGGCTAGGCTGCAGAGTCTCTCTGGAATGCTGTGCTGGATCCCTGACCTTCAGCACTTGCTGCTGCCGTCAAGGTTCCAGGCTCAAGCTGAGGGGGAAGCTTCCCCTCCTCTCCCAATACCTTCCTTCTGAGAAACTGCCTTTGTGGTTCAAGAGGTGGCTTTGCAAGCAAAAGATGGGGCTACTTTAGACAAAGATGACTCTTCACATGGCATCCTGCAGCTGAACAATGGTATTTTCACTCTAAACTTCACCCTAAAGATCCTGAGCTCAGACAAGTTACACACATGGGAAAGCCTCAGCAAAGCTGAAGTTGGAATCAAAGGCACTGGTTCCATCTTCCCCAACAGTTATATTGAATGCCTAATAGTCCATATTTCCAGGCTGATGCATTAATATCAGCCTCATTGAGCTGGCTGTACTCAGCCACTCCTATTTTAAAGTCTTCAGTTCATTACACAAGAATTAAAAAAAAAAAATCGAAAAGAAAACCAAATTTTTTTTACAAAAAGCTAACATTCTGCAACATATTTGGCATACTGCTGAGATAAGACCTTATTTCTCTGAAGGCTTGAAAAAACAGACTGCTTTTCTTTTGGAGAGTACGAAATCAAGAAAAGAGCACTTGACGTTTTTTAAAATTCAGAGTTGACAAAAATATACAAAACGTATCACACACTGAAAACAGCTTCCTTAAAACAGCTAATCCTTGTGTGTGTCTGAACTTAATCTCCAAGCCTGAGGTCCCCTGCCTCTCTCTACTGCCTGACATATTGCTATACCATAGATCCAGTACCTCTTCCTACTGGTAAGCAATGCTCTCCAGAACAGGGGAAGAACTCTGACATCTGGATAGAGAGCTTTAAGTGCACAAGTAAGAGCTTTCAAATGTATTGTGGAAGCACTGGAAAAAACCCCAAACAAATACCCAACCCCTCATATCAAAAAAACAACAATACAGAAAAATGAGGGTCAACATTCATTTAAGCAAAGCAGACTTCCCTGTTGCTTTGTAAGGAAAAAGTAAGCTAAGTAAGACATCTTCAGGTAAGCAGGCAGGTACAAAACTATGAGTTGAAATAAAAGAAGGATACATTTGGAGTTTGCATTCCTACTGCAGTTACTTTAAAATCAGGCTTAGAATATAATACAAAAGTATTTCAATGTAACTATGTTTTCTAATTTCATGAAAGTCAAACTTTTCCATTAGTTAATCTCAGAAAGAGTATATGTGCTCCATGAATAGAAAAAGAGGCAATCCAAAAGCTGAGACCCAAAAACCAGCACTGAAGTGGGGAGTTCCCTCTACTGGCTCTCCCTGGAAATTTCATGGCTTGTTGATCTTCTTTATTCCATGTTCACTTTCAGAATCATCACTGCAGGAAAACTAGCAAGATAGTTTTCTCAGTGAAGGAATGTGTTTTAGAAGAGCACTTAAAAATTGGAGTTTTAATAATTTTAAGCAAGTCAGCTCTGTCCCACCATTCCTGTGCCTCCTCCTAAGTGCTCTGCTGCATGAGAACACATCTAGTTTTAGAGTGCTGAATAAACCCTAAAGCTCACTTACAAGTCAGGGTATGTTACCATCTATTTGTTGCACGTTGAGGCACACACTTCCAAAACATCAATATTTTACTTTGGTGAGAATCCCTCAGTGATTCTTTTAATGGGCACAGACACTAATTATATGTTAAGACAGTTCAGGATGTGCTAAGATATACATTAAAAAACCAAACCTCAAGAATACAAGCTTATAAGTGGAAAGACTATTCTGTACCCATTCAACTGGCCAGACCCCATGAAAGACATTTGACACCTGAAGACCTTCTATAGATTCTACCTAGAAAAAGCACAAAAGTACTTCACATGTGTTCATGGAAGCAGAAAGGACATCCTAAATCAACTACACGCTCATTCCTCAACCTGCAACATCAAAATGAAACTCATGTTTGGTCACTGAAGTTTTGACAGGTGCTGGAAATATTTGCGAAGGGACAAATATAGTTATAACTATTAGTCCGTTTTATCATTTTACTCGTGGAATATTCTGTATTTATAAGTTACACACAGGTCCAAGGAGAGTCTTCTGTCACAGTCCTCAGGCTCTGAACTGTGTGGTTCAGTTTACCCTGCCATTCTTAGAAACCAGCTCTGGTGTTCACAAAGTCACTTCCTCCAGTTCAGCCTTTGGCTCCAGCTTTTTAACTTATGTCCAGGTGATCTTTTTCTTTCAGCTCATGAACTATTTCCACACTTTAGAGTTCTACAATAATTTGAAATATGAACTACAGTACAGTGAATTTAAGATTTAAAATTTAATAATTAAATTTAAGGCTTTTGATCATTCAGGAACTTCTGCCCTAAACCAGCACACACGTTCACACCTCACATTTCACACCACCCTTAGAAACAGAAGAAAAATGTGCAGGGAAGAGTACTTACCTTGTGGACGTGCTTGCTTTCTCCACTGTGGACATGAGTCTTGCAAATGCATCAGTCACTCTGTTGCTTGCATTGGAAGTTTCCAGTTTTGAGGTTGTCAATTCATACAACTCAGGATCCACACCTTATAGTATAAAATAATAATCAGTGACGGTTGGAGGCAAGTACAGTCATAATTAGTCACAGACCAACTTGCTAGAGACTGTTTTCTGTAAACATCTGAATCATTTATAATTTCAAGATACATGAAAAGAACATGACAGAACATGTTTGTGTTTCTGAAGCATCATCCTTTCTCCCCATCCTTTTTCAGCAGCTTTTTTAGTTGTACTACAAAACAGACACACCCTGGATCAAGTCTGGCATACAAGGTCTCAGTCTGTGAGTAAACAAAACCAATTTGATTTACTTTTGAGCGTGAAACCTCTGTTAAAAGTGTCAGCTGTGTCAAAATGGATTGTTTCAATTACTTCAACTCAACTGCCTCTATTAAAAGAACACTGTATGTTAACAGGGACCAACTCTTCACCAAGAGATTACAAGTAACACAGGCATGTATTAGAGTGCATTTAGTATCTTGCTTTTCAGCAGGGGTTGTGTTGAAATTTGAAGTGAGGAAAAGCCAGCTTTTATGAAACACAGAAGTGGAATGGCATTAAAATACACTGATATGTATAGTACTACCAAGACTTTTAGTCTGTGGTCCCTTTTCATCTTTCAAGTATTCCTAAAGCATTAAGTATCTGGATGTTTCAGCCTTGAATTCCTAGTTTTAGGTATCTTAAGTCAGATGTTGAATTTTCACATCACATATGTTGGGAATGGATTTCAAATTTTATCACAGAGGTTATTCTGAAAACACTGCAAACAATGGAAACCTGTATCAAAAAAAATATGTATGTATGAGTTAAATTCTACCTGTTTAGTATCAAGCATCACATCTCAGTAGGAAGTAGATCTAG
Organism: Neopelma chrysocephalum; assembly: GCF_003984885.1. NCBI lineage: Eukaryota > Metazoa > Chordata > Aves > Passeriformes > Pipridae > Neopelma > Neopelma chrysocephalum. The sequence continues at coordinate 1,077,500 of NW_020897762.1, read as the reverse complement.
AATTTCCAGATATTATGTATTATTTCTTAAAAAAACCCCCCACCTCTAGAAATTAGAATTATCAAAATAAATCAAGAGGAAAGACTTACAAAAAATTTTGTTGCTCAGAAGCATCTTAAATTGGTGATATTCCCCTAGTTAGAATTTCAGATATTTTATGTTTCATGGGTTTCAAAGAAGCGTGCATATGTGCCATTCACAATTGTAAGTATTTGTCAAAAACTGCATAGAATTTTTGTACATAAGCAGTGTGATTTTTAGAGACACTTGTGTCCTAAACAAGTGTCACACTTGTACCAGTTGGTTTGGACAACACAAAAGTATTTCATCCTACTGTGGAACAAACATTGCAAACATTGGGACTTGATGGTCCCCTGTAGCTCCCTAAGATAAAACCAGCATTTACTAACGTGTGCTGATGACTGTATCCAGATTACTTCTCAGGATCAGGATGCTTTTACAAGAATTCCCGACATATCAAAAGATTACTAAATAAATAAATGCCTATGCTTATTATCCTGCCTTTACCACCAGTAAATGCTAACAGATGAGGTTAATCATCCTCAAGCCTACTTTGCATGAGCTCTCCCCAAGCAGTGTCTTGACCCTTTGTCCTTTGGACACAAGTTAATTCCTCTTTTATTGTAAGGAAATTAAGCTGACCAAAATGTAAAATTAAGAAAATCGTCTGGTTAAGCTGCAGGAGGTGGGGAGAAGATTTGTTCCATATAATATGAATTGATTAGAAATTAATCAGCTGTCCTTTCAACATACATTTTTTTAAAGTCTGGATTTTCAAAGTTAATTTCATCCAGTTCCATACAAAATATTAAAATATGTACTGTCCTGAGACCAGTATACCAAGACTTTTAGTACTGTCAGATGTTTACAGAACTTGGAAATAGGAAAAAGCCCAAATATTCCATAAAATATCCACTTTCAATCAGGGAGAGGAAGCCTTGAAGAAATACACTTTGACTTGCAGAAGCCTGCGAAATCCCATTAAGGTACAAATTGGAAAGCTAATTGAAACGAGGAGCCCTTTGACATGCAACTCTGCAACAAACATTAAATGCAACCTTATAAGTTACATCATTTAGATATTCCCATTTACAGTCATTACATATGAAAATGAATTCATTTTTGCTGTATGGAGATGTCACTGCTCAATTTACTGTTCTTTAGGCACCTCTTACTCAGCTACATTTATGTTAAACTATTAAACATGAAAAATAAAACAATACACTGAATTGTGGGAACATAGTAGAAATGAGTAACTCCCTGTTCATGATGCAGAATGTAAATTTTTATTAAAAAGTTATTTTGGCTACTGATGAAATCAGACTGAGAAGAATCCATTGTTGATCTATAGCAAGTAAAACTAAGGTCTCCAAAGAAAGAATAAACTTCTACTACTGATAAAAGTTTCTTCTTTAAGCCAGAAGACCTAGCAATTTGTCTTTCAATTATTTTTTTTTAAGAGTTGCATATTCTCCATTTTATTCAAATGATGAGAGAATATTTAAGGAAAGCACTGCAAAACCTTAATGAGATATTGAAGGAAAGTTAGCCAACCAAATCCCACACAAAGCTCCTAAACACACACACAAACACACGAGCTGCAAGCCATGAAACAAATGACTTTCCCAGAAACAAGTCAAGAGGAAAGAAAAACCAAAACAAAAAATCAACCAAACACAAAGAAAAAAAAAATAGGCACTATAGGGCATACCAGGGAAGGTGATAATACCTGTAACTTGGTGAAACAACATAAAAAATAAAATGCTATAAAAGGCTAACAGTATTCCTCCAGTAATCCCTTCCAGTGTGCACAACACCTGCACAAGCAATAATACATGTAACCAACTATATGTACTGGGCACTGGTGACTTGTGCCAGTGGACTTGCACACACAAAGAATCTGTAAGACTATACTCCTTGACTTTACTACCTACCACATCTGTGACAAACCTGCCATTTTTCATCTCATAATGACATTTCTCAAGGGTGGAATAAAAAGACATTTAGATTGCCATGCCACAAAATTGTCTTCAGCAATCGGATTTCAAAATTAAAAAATTGTGTTTCTAAAACCAAAAACTGATTTTTAAAAATTAAAATCACTGGGAGGAAAAACATCCTTCCTATGAAGAAACTGATATTATGACTTCAGGCATTGTATTGAAAGAGCACCTGCCTTATCAACTTAACCTATGCACTGGAATAAATCCCCAAAGCGTTCCCTTAAACTCCTGCAGAAATTTATTCAAAGTGTAGGTTTTTCACAAGCTCGTGCAAAATACTCAGAGCATGTCAAAACCATGTGATAAATGAACTCAATTATTTTCAAGCATTACTCTATGAGAGAGTGGTATTTTTCATCTCCTTTTTAAAGGGAGTAAGTTCCTGATAAAGTGCTTTGGTTTTACAATTAACATTCATGAACTTCTGATGTCCCACAAACATGCAACTATATCTTTTTTCTATTACAAATGCTGTTAAAACACTTTTTTCACTTTATCATTAATATGAGTAGTTTACACAAAGAAAAAATTTATAGCAGCAAACCCCAGCAGGGCTGTGATATATCAAGCTCTGTAAATTTATATTCACACATAGCTTCCAAACAACACAATAATCCTATAATTTGGAGGTACTTATTTAGAGGAGAGAGCAAGGCTCATATTTTAGGAATTTCACATCTACCCCATTTTTCAAATTTTCTTAAGTGCTTAGAAGAGCTAACTTCCAGGATTTCTCATTTGAACCAAGTGTTTTAACATGTTATTTGCAAGAGCATAAAAGCCATTCATTCCTTCAGCAGGTGACAAATACAGAGCTGACAGTACCTTTTAAATACTTCATACTCGATACAAAACACCAGAAAACAGAACACAGATTAAAGGAAAAAAATGCAGTAGAAAGACATTTTAGAGAAACGCCATGAAATTTCTCCTTGTTTGTAGGAAAGTCAAGTGATGTGCTCATGCTTTTAGTAAGTCGTTATATTCTTACAGTTGTGGTTTTGACACTCTGCTGACCTGGGATTGTGGTGGTGCTGCTAGAGCTACTGTCATCCACGGGCCCAAAGAAATCAAGGTTCAGAAGAGTGGAACCTCCACTAGCTTGAAATTCAGTGACCGTGTTGGTAGGCAGCCATATAGAAGGTAAGCCAAGGGAGGGGTTTATGTGTAAAAAGGGGTAAGACACACACTTGAACATGCAAGTTATAATTAGTACTCAGTACGCAATTTAAAAAAATCGACATGAAAACAATGCTTACAGTATTAGTTTGTACCTTCTAGAATGTTAACAACTTAATTCAGTGCACGTTTCCTCATGTACATTGCAGCAAGGAAATCAACACTAGTAACTTTAAAATAGAAATATTTATTTCGATCTAAAAATGAAAGAGAACCAGCATGACCCAGAGAGAAAGATGTGATCAGTTAAAGGGAAACAATATATAGGTCAATTGATAGTTAAAATATAGTGGGGTTTTTCTCCCCTCACTGAAATTGAAAGCCATTCTTTCATCAGGAAGACTTAGGAGATCTTTAAATAGCAAAAAACAAAAAGAAAAAAAACCACTTTAAAATCTTATTTAGCAGCTTTAAGCTATTAATTATCATTATCTTAAAGCAGTGTGACCACTGGGTAACAAATGGCACTCTTATGTCCAGTTCCTCACTGGTAAATTATACTGTTCCCCTTTAGTACTAAAACAGAAATCAAACCAAGATACATTTTAAAGTTGTTTGTTAAAAAGAAAGCATGATGATTGACTGAAGTAATAAGACACCAGACAACAGCAAAAGGGTCCATCCAGGCTTTCCTTCAGCACCGTGATATTGCTATCCAAACTCTTACATCCCACATGTTCTGTGGCAACACCAGTGCAGTAAGAGATGCTGTTTATCTGAGCCTGCCTTTGAACGACCTGTGTGTCATGAATTAGTTGCTGTCAGCAGGCTCCTCGTAAAGGTATCAGTTTCTTTATAGGTTCCGAGTCTGTCAGACAAACAAGTTTCTAAAACTTGTTTTATTTCCTTTGCGTGCACTTACGTTTCTGACACTGGAGGCAGTGGCACAACTCACTTTGCTATTAAAATAGACACATGTGAAGGGTCTTTTATGTGATAACTATATACATTTACAGATACAAATAAGTTTGTAGCTACCTCTTTAATATATCAGCTATAAGTAGCTCTTAAGTAAGCGAAAGTGATAATGGATGAAGTCATATTTTTGAAATATAAAATTATCTTTAAATCTGAAAACTTTCAGCTCAAGAAGTGTATATTTTGCAAACAGTTCGTGGTTAAAATATTGTGCTTTGAAGTAGCCACTATACACAAGTTTGTCATTCAAAGGATGTCTAAAGAGTTAGCTGACTGGTGAAAAATACCTTCAAGAAGTAAAACTCCTGAATCTAAAATGCTCATTTGTTCAGAGTTTCATTATAATCTCCAGTTATACATAATGAAGTGTTAATATTGCCACTGTGTCACTAGCATATGGAAGGAATCTAAAATAATACTTAACTTAGTGTTTCTCAGACTATGTAATACTTCACATAGGGGCACTGTTAATCAGAAAGAAAGCCTGAATTTCCAAAGTTAGGAGTAAGAAATAAATATTATATATATTTTTATATATATATATATATATGTGTGTGTATATATTTAAAAAAAATAATCAGCAGATAGATGTTTGTCTGAACTTTGTAGCTTTCTTATCTCTAGCTCTGGTGCTAGAGGCTCTACGGAGAGACGTACCATCTAAAGGGTTAGTAAGGCCACTGCTACTCCAGTCAAACTGGACAGGTGGTAGAGATTCCTAGAGTTGAAAAGTCAGAAATCAGATTTTATAGTCAGTTCAGGTTACAACAATGCAAAGCAGTTCAAACAACAGATTCTTTAGCGTCTAAACACTAAAAAAAAAAAAAAGACAACTAGATGATCAAGCCCCAGCTTTTGGGAGGCATGTATTTTCATTATATGCACTAAAGATTCAAAGTAGAATTGTTCTACCACAGGAAGTCTCATTAAATTCCGAACAGTACAGATTAGGTAACTTCTAACTCAAACAGGATTTGCAAATTAACTAAAACACATGAATTGAATAACAAACCTTAAGGCACAGTTGAAAGTTAAACTACTATTACTTTCATGGAAGACGAGGCACTTAGCATAAATAGGTATGTATACACAATTACAGGGCAAATGTAGAATAGTAAAAGCTGTCTGTACATCCATGCTTTGTTCTGACTATATATATTATTTACCATCAATAAGCCCATGGTTCTTTTTGCTTTGGTTTGTTTTGCTTTTAAGAGACATAATTCCTACATGGGAGGGACAAACTCAACACCCTCTCCACTCCACCCCCTTCAAAAATAAAAGTCCTGTGACTTATTATCCTTTTACTATTAACTCATCCTGGTCTATGTACAAACCATTAGTATCAATGCTTGAACAAGAGGAGCATGGAAACACTAACTACTCCCGGGAGCCCATCTTTGCCTTTTCCTTTCCTTGTTAAGTCTTTTGGACACAAGAAGCAGCAGGGAACATGCTCTACTGGGAAGGTGTGTTCAGGTGCAGTGTAACTTGCGAGTGCTGTCCTCCTGTATTCTCAGGACAAACTGATGGGACAGTATCAGAAATGTCTGAAATAAGTTCATCTTTTCTACCTCTGTGTATTACGCCTCTGCTCTGTCCCCTGACAGTGAAGTCAACTGTCAGGAAACACTGGGAAAGGATGTTCCCTCAACTTCTAACAAAACAATGACAGTATGGAAGGAAAGCAATAGAAGTTCTCAGCAATATTACTCAAAATGCATCAGGTACTTGTCCAGCTTCCAGTGGCTGAGCCACACCTTCTCTTTGCTTTTGTAGAAAGTCAGACTTGATTTTTTGTATTTTTTTTCTCTTTTTCTACTTTTAAAACTTCAAACCATCTGACACTGAAGAAAAATGCAGATTCATTAATGTACAATTAAGCTCACCGTAAAAGGCTTTTCTTCAGTGATAGATGTTTACAGAAATAAAAACAAAGGGAGCTGGAGATTTCTGTATGTACTTGTACTAAATGTCTTGCCTGGAAAAATCTTTCCTACCTAATGTCTTGAAAATATTTCCAGTACTGAGCACAGCTTGAACAGTATTCACTGCACTGAGCTTAAGGAGCTGATCCTACACTTTTTACTTTGCTTTGGTAATGAAATTACTGGCATTGAAATAATTTGCATGTAGATACAATGTTAGCAGTGTGGAAGCTACACCTGATGAAGTAATAATCACTATCATCAGTAGCTAGTTTAAACTTTGTCACATCTAAAATATATTAATGTTAAAAGGAGTTTGTAGGGGAAAAAAAAAGATAGTATGACAATTTAGTAGCTTTCTGCCCTAAGCAAAATGAAGACAAATTGAAACAAAGTGGCTTCCTACCAACTCCCACTTACTGAGGAAAACACCCACTGCATTTTGTGACAAAAGCCTGAGTCAGGACTGATGAGTGTGACAGAATTGCACAGAAAAAGTGGTACCAATGACTGGCTAAGCTTTTGCCTTTAATGATGACTCGATTCTCAGATTTGTCAAGGAAAGGACAAAGGATGTGACGAATTCTTCCTAAAATGGGAAAAAAAGAATCTGACTAAATCAGTGAGAGTATACTAAGTATATTAGTTGCTCTGTGGGATGAGACCATTCTGCTGACTTCAACCACTTTGCAAAAGAGGGGGTAAGTAAAGCAGACCCCACCTATACAGGATGCTGGCAAGCCCTGGTCTATACAATAGCAAACAAAGTGAAAGGAGAAGGCAGAGGAAAAAGCAAATTAAACAGAAAGTTTTCTGTTTCTAGTGACCTCAGCCCTAAGAAAACTAACTACACTGGGACACCTGAACACAGCATTGAAATCTCAGACAGTGGGAACATACCCTGCAAATGGGAATATAATGTTTTGCCTTTCAGAGATTGTGAGGTTGCTAGACTACTGCATTTACAACTATTATTTTAATAACATGCTTTAAGGAAAAGTGCCCAATCTAGGAGAATACTGAGAAATGGGGCAAACTACTTTTACTCCTCAAGGCCTCCATCTTAGATTACAGGACATGGCATAGAAATGAAAAAGCACACTCAGCTGTCAGAATACTACTCTGAATGTCAAGGAAGTAAGAAAGAGAAAATTAAAATGCCTGCTGGTTTTACTGCACCATAGTTCACTTTGATAAAAGTGAGAGATGTTTTCACACAGTAATTTTAGAATGCATTATGTAAGAGCTTTTATAATCCAAACGAGTAAAATGTAAATGTTTGTGTCTGTGCCAATAATTACCCAAGGAAAATTAAACAAAGGAAAAAAAAAAAGAGCATTTTGCTGTCTTAAAGCTGGTGGAAAGAAATAAAAGGGCTTGTAATACAAATATAATGTCAATATTTAGATGGATCCCACAAATGAGCGTCATAAACATTCCAAAAAAAGGTTTACATGGAAGTAATTCATACATTTCATTGTGTGTATTCATTGGCAAAAGTACATCAGTTCTGAAAACTGCTCTTTTCAGACAACCCCTTTAAGCAACTGTCACATCTGATAGAATAGCAAGTTCTGTAATATCTCTTACCTGCAAATCTTTCTCTCTTACTCTGTCAAAGCTACACGTACTCTTGGATCTTTCTCACATGTATAACTGGAGAGCAGTTCCTGATGGAGCCTTTGGCTGGTGGCCAATAATATGGTAGTTTGCATCTGTCATTGTTAGAAGTCCTGATGGTCTCTTATGTAATTAAAAGTGTTTTTAAAGACTGTCACCCCACGGGGTTTAATTAAGGTTCAGTCCCTAATAGCCAGCAAGTGTAAGATACATATTTCTGTTATAACTTGATCCCTAATTCAGTGCCTCAGATGCAAGTGGATGTGCTGTAATGGACACCTGCAGAAAAGAATCACTGGCCATTTTCTTCTAGAAGGGTCTGGGTCACTGCAGATTTCCATTCCAACATAAAACTTATTATGCAAAACTAGGCAGGTAACTCTACCAAGGAAACAGTCCAAAACAGAGAGAAGAAGATGCCTTGAAGCAATAGCAAAAGAGCAGAAATATCTGGACAGCTTTTTTCAAGAAATCCAAAGAGAAGCAGGTAAGTAAACTCTAAAACAATGTTAACCAGAAGAGAGTATCAAATCAAGAGAAAGCAGTCACCATTAAGTCCAGACAGCAACCTCTTTAACAAACACTGGAATATATTTTAATTGCACTGCCTGAGGACTTGGCTGTGGTGCAGAAGCCCACTGGAGCTGTATTAAAAAATAAGTGAAGGACACCAGTCTCAGGTCTCACAATCACAGGGTGCCTATTCCAGCAGCCACTCCTTCCTACACCTGATGTGCCTTGACAGAGCCTTTTACTTGAGCCCTGCAAAGTCTTTGAGATACGCTTAGATCAAGGCAACAGTAATCAGGGGATGATTTCATATTCTGTTTACTGCCTTACAGTTATGAGCACAGAGGAACAGAGAAATAAATCCCTCAATTGTCAAGATAAACAACAGATCAAAGAAGAATTTAGATGCTACCTTCAAATATAAACCAGAATGAGTCTACAAAAAATCATCTTTATGCAACAAACTAATGTGATGACAAACAGTCAGTAACTCGCTTGAGAGAAGTCTGATTTCAAAAACCTTGTCCTTACAGCTTAAATGGCTCAGATAGAAGTTTGTCCACTGTATTTGCACAGCCTAATCAATTCAGTGAGACCCTCTGCAGGGAATGAGGGCAAAACATAGAGAGTTTATACCATAACTAGGAAAAAGTATTGCAGCTCACTTGCTGCTTTTTGCCTCATTCTTTTTATTTCTAATGTTCTCCATTTTAAACCTCTGTATGCTTTCCTCTGTTTGCCCGCAACAAAAAAATTTAGAAAGCATTTCTTTGTTTCTATCAATGTTCTTTCTATTCCTACCTTTGCATCATCACAGTCTTTCTTCCAAAGTCTTATTCTCTCAGCAGAAAGTCAAACACATACATGCACAGACACTGATCTGTATACAAGTCCCATAAATGCCAAGCTTTGAATGAAGAAGAACTCTTCCTTAAGGAAAGAACAGGAATCTATTAACTAGAACCTCTCCTTCCAAAAAGAAAGCCAAGATTCGGAAGTTTCTGAATATAAGAATGCAATCATCACTCTCTGAAAAGGGAGGAATTTCGAAGTTTTAACTAAATAGTTACATATTAACCAAGTATACTTATAAGATACCTAAGTTGCTGCACCTAAATTAGAATAAGAAGTTTCTGGGTCCACTAGAACTGCCTATATCTCTACTGAATATTTAACAATGGTTTTAGCACAGTTCCTAATGAAATGTTTACCAAAGTTTGGGCACATCATCTTATTACCACTACAACCTGGAATATTCCTAAAATGCAGCCTGCACAACGTGTTGTGAAGCTGGATTCTTCCCAAAGCAAAGAGAAGCCACCAAACATTGACAGAAGATAAGAGCAAGAAAGAAACGAGGTGGACAATTGATCGTTCCTGCCCTGAAACTTTCTGAATATCACTTAACTGTGGCCCCTTAGCCTTCTTAATGGTTACAGCTCTAATCCACCTCTTCCCCAAAAGCTTATTTTAGTATTTGTCTTTTTGGAAAAAATAACCTAAGGCCAACAGTGCAAACAGCACAGAAGCTTCTCAGATGTATTCCTGGACCACAGCTATTGAACAGAGATAGCCTTGTCAGAACAAGCTATGAGACAAGATAATCAAACTGTGATAAGTAATGGAAAATTCTGCAGCAGGAATTCATAATTAGACAAGAACAGAGCTTTTGATAAGTAGAGGTTCTTATTTTCAGCATTATGACTGCCAAGCAACTGAGAAAATGGCAGTTGTCAGAGATGCTGCTACTTCAGGCTCTTACAGCTCTTTCACTGTTTAGTGTGTGGCTTAATTTATGTTTTTCCCTCTGTAAAAGAAGAGTACTTTGAATGCTGCAAAAGTGACATTTTCCTGCTTTGTTCATATGTAGAAATCACACAACTGATTTCTTCAGCTCAGACTGGTTGCAGTGATCATTATTATTACCTTTTCTTATACCCAGTTCAGCTGACCAGTTCCACCATATGTGAGAGGCAGCACATAACACAGCATCAAATGTATATTGCTGTATAAAACAACATCAGCTCTGAGCCTACTGACAAACTGCAATTCAACAATGAATAAACTTCTCCTCTGGTACAAGCATGTCACACTTAGAGCTCTGCACTATGGCAGAGCAAGGACTGCAAGAAAATCGCTATCAGAAGTACCTATGAGAATAGTTCCTTCTGGAATGCCTTCAATCAGAAACCACGGGCATAGCAAGTAACTAAAGATGCCGGGCACACTAAACAAGACCTGCACTAAGGAGGGACACAGCTGAGGCTCTGAATATGTGCCAAGAATCACAGTAGTGACTCCCAAAGTGAAATATTTCTGCATATCCTATTAGCTTGTTCACAGCCATGCATTGCAACATGCATGGCACTGAAGTGGTCTTCTAATACCATTACATCGGAACAACAGTGACCACACAGAATTCATGAAATTCAAAAGCTCACTCCTAAACTCCTCTGGATTAATTTTGTATCAGACTTTTAAGACGAGAAGCCGGCAAAGCAACTCTGTTCAAGAGGTAAAAATTCAAAATCTGGCACAAAGGGCCAACAGAATTCATAAATCAAAAAGTCAGGCATGTATGCTAGTAATGATCACACCCAGCATCTCTTTCCAGGCAGCTGGGCTGCTTTTCGTGTTACTCTGAAGAAGTAAGAAAAGGTAAAAGGAAACAAACATGAACAGTACACATGTAAATAGGGTCATTCACAAGAACAAGTGCTAACCAACAGGTAAGAGGACCTCCAACAATAAAAAGCAAAGATGAAGAACCTTAGCCAGAGGTCAGATGAGTCTAATGTTGCATATAAAATCTGTGTAAGTAACTGCCTTTTAAAGCAAACTGCTGTACAGCAGTATCATCAGGACTCTGACATGCTGGCCACCAGCTGCTACAGTCTTATCATAAGGACTCCCTTCCAGTCACACATGAAAAGCAGATCCAAGAGCAGGACTTCAATCTGACACAAGCAACACCTGCCTCTTACATACAGGTGTCTTTGAACACATTATCTAAATGTTTTAAATATAAAGCAAGGACAAGGCATCGCATTGTTTCCCTCATTCTTTCTTTTCCTCTCCTCACCCCTCTCTGTTTTTTACCTGGAACTGATCAGATGCACATGTGTTCATCTCTGGTGATACAGGAGGTGTCTGTCCTATTGAAGCTATTTTTTCTGCTGCAGATATTGGTTTCAAAGGTTCCTTGGTAGGTTCTAACATACCCTAAATAAATAAATAAATATCTAAATTAAAAAAATTCACATGCACACGCAGACACACATGTTTACATATATTTCAAGACTTGCAGATGCAAAAAACTAGAACACACAACTAGGTAGTACTACCCTCAACTAAAGGCTTGGGGGTAACCATATATCTTTGGGACCCTTTCACTGAGAAAGGCGTGAGTAGATGGAGCAGGGGGAATAGTCATCCTGGGTCCATAGGGCTAAGAAACATCTTAGAGCCAGTAACAAAACTCCAAGTGTTCAGCTGGAGCTTGCTTTCAACATTCAGTAATGTAATTTAAGCTGGAGAAAACAGTTACTTGATAAGGTGATGTCTTTTCCTCCCAATTGTGTGTAAGCTATTCCAGAAATATCAAATGGCCCATCACAAACGTACAAGTGCATTTGTTCCATTTCAACAATGAAGTAATTCAGAAGAAACAAGTCAAATTATTAGTTTGCAGAAAGATACCAAGAACAATAATTACTGACATGAAAATAAATGCATTGAGAAGCATTAAGAAAATAATTAAACTCACTTTTTTTTTTTTGCACTGAAACAGGCAAACCGCCCCAGAACAATGAGAAACCCCCAAATAAAAAACCATGGGATTTGCAAATAGCACATTTTAAAACAATTTCTGCAAGTCAGCTGCCAAGATCAGCTGTCCCACAAATGTTTCTACACCACGTTAAAGGAAGCTTTGAGTTTACCCATCAGTTAAATCAATTCTTTTGGAAAGGGGAGAAATACATGAAGCAGTGTGGCAACAGAAAGCAGCAAACCATTTTACTCCTATCATCACTGCTATCCAGCTTATCGTGTGCAAAAGTACACTAAAAATTTAGGAAATAATTAATCAGCAACAACAATTCATTCAAAAAAATAACTGCATGTGTTGCAAACATAGTTTTGCTCACAAACAGGAAGAAAACAGCAATTGCTATGAGATGTCGTAACTATCTGTATTAGAATACCATGTTTACCTCCAAAGAAGTACATGAGCTGACCTTGATGCATCAGAAAACAACTCTAGAAACTGACTGTGGAAGTCACTCTACAAAATCAAATCAGCTTAATATATACCAAAGAAAACTAACTTTTTTCACATTCCATTTCTGAATGATCATATAAAAGCTTAGGTGTGTTTGTTTGTGTGCATGCATGTATACACACGTTTCAAGAAAAAAAACATTTATTCTACTCAGCCTGGCACAAATCAAAAATCTTATGTTCTCACTGTTTTTACTATGTACTTCTTTCACTTAAAATCAAGTATCTGCTTGCATGCATAATGAAAATCATATATTTGATGATTGTTTTTAGCATTTCTACTGATGCCTAAGCCATAACTGTACTTACAAAACTATTTTTCAGCACACTTGGTGGTTAATGTAATTTAATATATTTCATTATGTAATGTCGTTGGAACTATAACATAATAACACTAAAATAAGACTAATAACACTAAAAAAAGCTTACCAGTCCTGCTGCATACATGGGTACTATAACAGGCTGTTTCTTGTTGCCTGTAAAAAGCTGATAAAACAACAACAAAAAAATTTACTTAAGAGCTTCTGTGTCAGGGATGAAAATGTTTTTCAATGTTACATAACTTGCGTAAGATCAGAATTAGAGAATAAATACGATGTTAATTATAACATAATGGTTAAAAACTAATAACTTTTAATATTAATAGGGCTTATAAAAAGTTGTCAGATGGTCTGTCATGAAAAGCCATGTTGAGTGCAGCCATGCAATTAGGTGACAAGCATTCATACAAAACAACTTCCACCTGATCCTACATTTAAAGCAGCTTTGTTATTTAGAAAGCCAGTTTTACTGACAGACTCACAATATTTCTTGTGTCGATTCCCAAGGAGCACAAAAGCTTTTTGTTGCTGTGGGAGCCACCCCACTGGTATCTCAGTCCATATGCATCATGGATATCCTGGAGCTCCGTCCACACGTCCATCAGTTCCCTGTACAACCCATCATAAGTCAAGTTATCAACCGGAAAAACAGCCTGGGAGCCCTGAATATTTATTCTAGGTTTTAATGTAAGTGACTTATTATATATTCCAATTAAACTTATGCCCAAGCCCGACACCCAGGGTAACTGCACAGTGTTCTCACTCTATTATAGTTTAGACTTCTTACTGGAAAAGGGTGTCCACAGCAGACAGGACAAAACCTACTTAAGACTACATCATCACATAAATAAATACAGTAATTTATAGCAAGTGTAACCAATAAGATGTATTCTGATTCATTCAGAGGCATCACTGAAAAGATGATATGCTGCTAAGTTGCTAAGTGAAATACTCCTGGCATATGTAGTCACTAAAAACAAGCATTCTGACAGATAGCTAATTTTTGCTCAATAGCTTCTCAAATGCTTGAAGCAAACAACTGAGTTTGAATTACGTGTTTTAAGTTCATTTTAAGTTCATTGCATTGTAGGTTCTCACCCAGTATTTGCTAAGGTCTCCGCAGTTGTCATCTGCTTTTGACCCGCTTCCAACAAATGATTCAAGGAACTTATTTCTTCTTCAATTTCAAGAACAGGCATGGAAGGAAAAGAGACTTCAAATATTCGTTCCAGGCGACTTAGCAATGTTGTCTATATCAAAGAGAAAATATTTGTCAAGTTATGTTAACTGCTTTAAAGATAAGAAGTCCAAAATTATAACAATAAGGCAGAAAACAATACGTAGCTAATACGAGGTTTCACTTACCACAAAATATTAACTGTCAGAGGACCACAAGACTTTTAAAGCACCAAATGCAGGCTTTCAGCTACAAAGAAACAGTGAGGAATGTACCCTCTGGAAAGTGAGTTCTTACAGAAGAGTCCAGATCTGGTCTTACCAGAGTCACTCTGTTATAAATTAGTAGAAAATGTGTGCAACAAAAATTACACTATGTAAAGACAAGGTCTCAGCAATATAAACAGCACATATTGGTACTAATGGTTTCCAGGCATTTTAATTCCACAGCACGCACTGGGCCCTGGTAGATGGAATTAGTACACAAAATAAAAAGGAATCAAACAAACTCCTAACCCCCCCCCCCCGAAAAAACAACAACAAAAAAAAAACACCTTTTTTTTTTTTGACAAGCATATTATGCTTTCTTAAGTTCCTCCTTTACATTTTTCTCTCTTCTCTCTGTTGTATTTCCATATAGACAGAATTTCAACTTCTTAGAGCTCTAGGAACTGTCTCAGACATCAGATGTACCACTGATAGGGAATATTTCTTTTCCCCAGTTCAACCCATTAAAAATAGGTAACCATCAAGCTCTTAATATTTAATAAAACACCAGTTGCAAGGTATGCTCATAAAAATGGAATTAAAGCCTTTTTTAATGTACTAATTTTTTACCACAAACACTTGAATCTCTTTTCTTGCTTAAAAAAAGGAGGCACAAGCCTGGCAATAAGAGCAACATTTCTATCTTTCCTGTTTAGAGCTCCTCAACAAACACTCCCCCAGCGCTCTGCTGCAACACACACACAGGGCAGCGTCCAGCAGCTCCAACACCTGCTTTTCCACTGGGGAAATGGAAAAGAAACGGAGTAGGCGGAAATCCCAGGGGCATCCCACGGTGAGTGCTGTTATAGCTATGCCAGCAGAGCCCTCCTGTGGAGATACAGCATATTCCAGCAACAATGCTGAATTTACACACACACAAACCTCCAAACAGAGGGGGTTTTGTTACAATTGAAATGATTTGAAGTTCAGAGAAGGCTGTAGGAGGAAGTCAGACCAATCAGCACAGTTGAGACAAACCTTTATGCACCAAAATACCCACAGCACAATTCCAATAGTTAAACAACATTTCTCATTTGAATTTTAAGCTGAAAATTTGCCTTGTCTCTCGTCTCAATTAAGCAACTCACTGACCATGTACATCAGCAAACATAACAGAGGAAAACACCACGTTATCAGAATATCTGGATTCTGTATAGGAGTCTGGATGATGAGTTGGGAGCTGGGAACTGAGTCTGTCCAGACTATTCTCTCTATTCAGCCACTAACTGCAAAAAGCAGGAAAATGAATTGGCTTAGAACATCAACTCTTCAGCTTTACTACCTGTGAAAGAAATTCCTAACAGGGACAGCCACCAGGTACAGTCATTTGGAAAGCGTCCTGTCAAAATGCACAAAGGATCTGAATTCAGAGCTTACCTGACTCACCCCCTTTTTTTTTTCATTTCTTCTTCATTACCTCACTGGGATATTCTGACCATAATGATCCATGTTCTATAGTATATAATTTTCCTTTTAATTGCCTCTTAATGCCAATCATCCTGGCAATACAGTAAGTTACAATACTTGTAGGTTGTTTTTTGTTTGTTGACCAGAACTAAGACACTAACTTAAATTTTTTGGAAGTAAAACTAAATAGTATTCTAGACTCTAGGACAATGCTTCAGCACACAAAAGTATACTCTACTTCAGTTTTAAAACTGAACTTTGCCTACAATATATCACTTGGCATTATCTTAAATCAAGAGGTGATGCTTACTTTGTTTCTGTAATACAGCAAGAGTACATACCCCCAGGGAAAAGAAAAAGGCAGCTGAAAGGCACTGGATCATGGAAACAGCACGGCATCACATTTCTTGAAAAGGATTAACATTTGTGAACATGGCAGTGACCAAAAATATGCTCACTTAGATAATGAAAGAATGAACAGAAAGTCTCTAAGAACCAAGCAGCATCTCAGTCAGCACCCTGTTTCAAATTTGAGCTTAAGAATGGTGCTAAAATTTCAGGAACAGTTTAACTATAGCATTCTTTACACTTGCTGTCATCTTTTCTAAATTTCCAGAAATGCTTAGCCCTTGTTTCTATACGACAAAGAACTGTTTCCATAGCAAACCAGAGTAATTAATTCTGTGTGTGCAAATGCACACAGGGATGAGTGCACAAACACACATCTCTGGGCAGTGCCAATGTCATTCATGGAAGCAGCTGAACTTGTTCTCCTGATTGGTAATGAAATCCTGTGGCCACAGCTTCCAGGTATAAAGGGCATTACCAAGGTTTTAAAGTTAGTGTAAATGTCCATCTCCTACAAACCTCAATCTACTGTTTGCATAAATCAGACTAAGAAAATACTACTTTGTATGACAGAAGTAATGTCGTGTCTGTCTTCGGGAAAAAAAAAAAAGCAGAAAAAGAGAACTTTTATCCACTTTTCATGTCACTAAAAGCATTTGATACCCAAGTGTTCTGCACAACCACTTCAGAAGAATAATTCTTAAAAGGACTTGCTGAAGAAGTGAACAAAGGCTCGAGCTGCCATTAAACATTAGCTGTGATTCTCCCAACAGTGATAAATTCAAAGCCCCACAGTTTCTGTGACTGCATAGAAGTTTTTTGGTAGGCTCTTTAAATATGTGGTAATCACCACCAGAACCAATCAAGATATCACAGATGTAACAGACTTTAAAATAAGAACAACCACAGGATTAGAATTTATGTCCTTGGCAATTACATAGGGGGCAAGACCCAGCCCTCAGAGCTCAAAACCTATAGGTCTTGCTTTACAGAATTTGTTTTTCTCTTCTTCTCCACCACAAGACTGTAGAATCAATGAATTCCTCCAACACAGCAAATCTGCACTGACCACCCAGCACACCAAACCCTCCACCCTCCTCCACATGAACTCAACAATGACAGGTCATTGCCTTTCTTCAGAGCTATGAAAAGAGCAAATATTAGAACTTGCCATAAAGACAACATACTTGAGCCCCTCTACAGAAACAGCTGATTTCAGTTTTCACCACCTGACTGCTGTAAAGCTTCTCTGGGTGAAGTTTCAGGGAACTCTGTGAACGAGAACAGGAAAAAACCCAGTCTTGCTTCTGTCTATGGTTCCCATCACATATGAACTGCAGAGCAGACATGAGAGCTCATCCAGTGAACTCCTCTTCCCGATGGAAGATGAAGAGTGGAGTGGCACTTTGTCCTTCCTCCCTCCCCTCTTTTCACTGGAGGGCACAGCCCAATGTGAACAGAAGACAACACAACACAATGTTTTTTCTTTTCCCTTAGGAAATCCCTTACAGCCCACAGCATCTCTGCTCTGGCAGCCTTCAGAGGTGCTTTAAGAAGGGAAGAGCCAAAAGCAGAGCATGCTTTCAGCCCTCCTTATCCTCCTGCCAGGAAATCAGGCCATAGAGGAAGCAACATCAGCTCTGGGCTGTTTCCATCTATCAAACACAAAACTGGAAGACCCAAGAAATGAAATCAGTGTAACAGTTAAATTACTGAACATATTCAGATATTCAAGCTTATATGAAATGTAATAAAAGAAAAACATAAAAGAGACAGTAATGAGCATATAAAGGATCCAAGATGCTAAATGCATAATTTAGGAAAGGAATAAAGTTCATATGGACATCATTGGCTTCTAGTTAGAACTCAGAAGCTGAGTGAAGACTCTCAAAAAGTGATAGAACAAAGCTCATGGGCCAGAGGCCAAGAAAAGAAACTGAATAACCAGAAAGATTTTATTTATTTTAAATTGTGAACCCACTGCTCTGCAATGTCTAGCACAGGTATTTATGACCATTTTAACAAAATAAAGTAGTGGTGAAACAAGAAACTCCCTTTGTTGGGTTTTTTAACAGCCAAACCCTATTTTCCAGCAGCACATTTGCCTGTGAGGAACTAACTTGCCACATACTCCTTCCTGTACCTTCACCATACGTGTGTGGGGGAGTTGGGTGTCTTGGGGTTGGTTGTTTGTTTTTTATTGGGGTTTTTTGAGGGTTTTTTTTGAGAGGGTTTGGGGATTTTTTAAAAAAAGTTAGACCACATGACCACACATATCTCAAGGGAGCTGAAAAACTGGTGCAACTCATCATGGGGGACACACCAATTAGCTTCAGTGGGTCTCAAAATTTTCTGGACTCAGCATTAAACAAAGCTAAACAGATAACTAAACGCAATAAGCAAACAAACAAATCACTAAGTTCTTAATTACATGGGGGCAGTTTTTTCTTTGAAAGGGTTTATGGACTACTTAAACTATGAATCCATTTCCTTTTCACATAGCAACAATTTATTTCTTTGTCTGATGTGCAGGCTCTGCCTAGCAAAGGGAACACCTCCTCAAAAGCAATGGGGGAACAGCTGCAGGTAGAAAAACTCCTGAGTAAAAAAGACAAGCAAAGCTTACAAAGAACACTATTTAACTTCTCATGACTTAAATGTGATGGCTTTTCTCCATCCTCACTTGAAAAGCAGGTAAATATAAGGTGGTGCTACAAATTTCTTAGATGTAAAAAATTGAACTGTGGTATTTTTCCCAGCAGAGGAAATTTATATTGAAAATACTTGTCCTAAACTGAGATTTGCAACCCAGGAAAAGGATGCCACAAGAACTAAAACCCCTCACCAATGTGAAATGAAGATTCAGGGTTTTTTAAAAATAATTTAAAGAATTAAAGAAGGCAATCTCAGTCCTAAATATCCCAAATCCCTTTTTAAAGAGTAACTATAAAAGTTTTGAGATCAGCTGCAAAGCAAATCTGAAAATTTAGTAGCTTGAGAAAAAAAGAACATGAGTTCTCTCCTCTCTTTACTGATTGATACAAGAGAGTTGTAAAGCACAGGGAAGTTCAGGGTAGAAGTATGAAGCTGTCTCCCTCCTTTTTGCTGGAAGCATTGACCATTTATTCTCCTTCAGTTGAAGAATGCAGCAAATCCTGCACCTGCCATGCCAGCAAAGTGAAGTTTAACAGTTATTTATTGTGACTACATAAAACTTACTGACCATTTCAGTTTGCCATGTTGTTATTATCTACTGGTGTTGTACTAACTTCTCAGTCAGGCTCTGAGAGGAAGTACAGCAGACGACACTTAAATTTACAAAATGGGGAATAATTTTGTCCTGTGATATACAAACAATAGTAATGCTAAAACAAACCCCTCTCAAACTATTTTCTTTTGTAAGATTCCCCTTAGCCAGCCTGTTCTGAAAAACAGCAATTATGGGCTACTTTTAATAGTCTGATTTTTATTGCTGTTCAGCTGCACATACTTAAGAAACTTAGGAAACCCAAACCTTTCCAGAAAGATATATTTACACTGTAAATTGCTAGCCAACTGCCTGAACATAATTTAGCCAACACTACTTTAACTTACCTTAGTGAACTGGGAGGGTTGAAGTCTTTATGGTCATAATTACTTTTTCCCAAAAGGATGATCACTGCCCAAGACAAAGTACACTCCAAGTGACAGTGATCCAGGGTTTTCTTTGTCTTGATGCATATGCGTGGCTTAGTAACTGTGCATCGCCCACACTGATTAATCTGAAGAGCTCTGTGAGCACAGGCTCTCTAATCAGTGGAGAATCTTAAAGCCCACTTGGAGGACTGTTCACATTTTCCTTTATCCCTTTCCAGGATTCCTTAACTCTCAGCTCAATCAGGTAAAGACTTTTGGCCTCCCAACCAAGTCATTGTTTGGCTCTTCTTCCTCCAGAGATGCCTGTGCTCCTTGAACACAGCCAGGCACAGCAGTATTCCCCACCCACACGATTACCATGGATTATAACTGCTCTTGTGCTTCACTGCTCAAGTCCTATATATATATTCTTAATGCAGCAGAGTAACCCCCTCAGCTGACTAATGTTCAGCACTATCTCATGGACAAAGCAGTGCTACAAGCCTTCCATCCCTTATAAACATAACTTAGTAGTGTGCAATGTGATCACTTAAAAGAGACTAATGCATATAGTACAGTGCAGGGACTTGTTAAGTCAGCCAGTTCACCCACAGGTACATCCTAAATCTTCGTGTTAGTGAACACAAAGGCACATCTCTGTCTAAAGCAAACTGCAGCTCAACCAAAACCAAGTACTACACGTTTTCAGCTGCAGACATGAAATGGATTAAGTTATACAGCAGCATTAATATGGGCTCAATTAATAGCCTGGGTATCTGTGTCCATTAGCCTTTGACACTGGAACCTTTTCTAAGGGGTCACAAATTCTTTCAGTAGGTTTAACTGAAAACACCAAGCCTTTTCTCTCCTCCCCTCTACACAGCACTACTGAATAGAAAAGGTCAGCATGTTACAAATCCTGCACTGCAGACTGCGTGCAGGATTCAGAGCCTGACCAAGGCAATGAAAAAAAGGCATAGTGATCTTTTTGCCACTATGTGTCACTATTTAAGGGCATTTCTGTGACCTCGCCTCAGTGTTGTGTTTTATATTTGATATTTTCTGATAAAAAAATGGATTAAATATTTGAATTGAAGCAAAGTCTATTTTTTAATTAAAGAGTATACCAAATCCACAATCTTTAAAACAGTTTGCCCAACACACACTGTACAATCAAGACCACATTCAGAAAGCACAAAATTTTGCTGCCACCTCCACATCCAGAATATAAAAATTAGGAAAACAGACAGAAAAATACACAGAGGCCTTTGGAAAGGAGACTCAAGCTACTGATAAATAACTTTGCTTTCATGCTGCATTCTGGACGGATGAAAATTGCTGTATACACCATTTCCACGTTCAAACAGCAATGCTAAGTATACTTTTCAATTTTCTGCCTTTGTAAAGAATTCCATTAGGATCATTCTCTTATACACCATTCAAAATTATTTCACTACCACATTACAGTGACTCTCCCAGCCTCACCATCACAGGTCAAGTGTATACAGTATCTTGTAAATGATCCCAGTCCACCCTTAGCCTAAGCTGAGATCTCAATTTTCACATCTATCTCAAGTGTCTAACACAGGCAGTATTTCTCCCTTGGACACAGCCTGGTCCCTTTGGGTTGCTACGGCAATTGCTTCTTAGATCTGCCAGCAATAGACTGATCTCCTCCTCCCTAACCTTCTTTAGGCAGGGTAGTAGAAAACTTTGTTCATTTACCTCTCATGAGATTTATTTTGCATGCAAGTGTTCCCGCTCTTGCATCCAAACAGCTGCAGAACTCAGCTTTAATGCATGGCAAACAGAAGACTGGTAAATACTTTAAAATGCTGTATTCTGTGTTTTGATCTCAGCGACACCATCTTAAATGAAAGCAAGGAAGCTGATCAGAATCTGAGTTTAATTTTACTAAGGTTCTGCACTCTGGGAGTGTCTGCTGGCTCATGTTGACTCGTTAGTTAATCTCAGTGTTTCTAACTGCAATTTAGTGAACTGCAGCTCAATGGATTAAAAACAGAATTACTATTTAATCTTAAAACAAGAATTTTTTTAAGATAAAAAGGTTTTAATAGATCCTTCCAAAACTTTAAGGCACTTACAGAAGACAAAGTACATTTTGAAAATGTGAAGCTACTGGTTTAAGAGTTGACTGAAAAAAAAAAAATGTAGCACCTAACTCATATTGCAAGGCTAAGGAAACTATTGCAACAGAGAAAACATGTCCAGCTCAACTTCCTCTCCAGCTTCTTTGTGTAAAACATGGTCACAGTTGTACTTCCTCACTGTCAGGGGATCCAAACAGTCACAATTGACTGCAGCATAAAGAGAGGGAATGAAAAAAGCCATTTAAGTCTTAAAATTTGCTTTACAATCTAATCAAACTACTGTATGATTTCATCTGGATCTTGAGCAAAGAACTTCCATTTTAACTTTACTTTTATCTTTTGTTAAGGCAGACTTGGGGAGGGGGGAAAATTAACTACAGAACCTCTGAAGGTTCTGTTTCTATAAACATCTACATTCAGAAATCCTTTCTACTCAAACTCCATCATAAAATTACAGACAATTTTAAAAGAAAATAAATGTTTGAAACCTTTAGACTATTCCTTAATAGTGTAATTAACTAGAAAATAAAAGGGATGATTTACTAAAATCATCTCCCCACCCCATTTCTTTGTCAGATTCTGGACAGTCTTCAAGCGGCAAGAGATACAATTGAGATTAATTGCACTAATGACCTTAGTACTCTCCAATTTTTATGAGTGAATGACTAACAGAATAGGTAACAATAGATTTGTGCTTTCAAATTAAGAAGTGGACCAACACATTCAGGTGATGATAAGCAGGGTTTTGCATAGGCACAAAAATCTCTCTGCAGGTTCACTTGGGAGCCTTTTTTTGGCTTGTGAAATCCCTTTGAGATGTGCTGTGTTAGTCACTGCAAGGAACAGCAAGCAGGAAGGGTAAGGACCTGAGGGTCACAGATTTTAATGTGACAAGAAACCAGTGCTAAGGCCCAAAAGCTCCATTCCATTTGCTCGTGCTGGCAAAGCTCCAGCTGGCACAACCTTCTTCTGAAAAGCCATTTCACCTGTCACTGGGCGGAAATGGGAAGAGGAAGGGCTGTCACCAACCAAGGTCCTGGAAGAAAGGACTTACCTCATTTCCTTTTACTGCCAGAGAAGACCCAAACCTTTCAGACACATATCACCACTAACAGCCTTTACTGCTGGTGCTGCTGCACACTTCACAAAACACAGAGCATACTCTAAACTACTCATATGGGATGATGTGAATAAAAAGAGGAACCGAAGAGAATTCTAAATTCAAACTGTTGTTCTGAATTCTGTAAAAGTAATATTAAATACTTAGTAAAAAAAAAGTCTACGTATAAACAGGCATAGCTGTCAAAAATTACCTGTAAAAAGACTTAGGAAGTAACTAATTAGGAATTAATAAATGCCTACCAACTGAGGCAGAAAACACAGGGGGTGTGGTAAGAAATAAATCTATTTACTTCACCCTCCCTGGAACTCCTAATTAGAAGTAGCAGCAGCTTTAACAAATCACCAGTCCTGTATTTGTGATGTTGCTATAATGTGAAGCTTCCCACAATTAATGTGTAACAGACTTCTTTTTAAAGAACTTTTTAATGGTTAACTTCCCAGGAGCTGAAATAACAGGGACAGAACTCCACAAGTTGTTTTTTATCATGCTGTCTGCTCTAAGCGAATGAGTGCAGCTATTTACAAATCAAGTAATCATTTTTAATTGGATTTTGAAAACACAACAGAGAATGGTGATGAAAAATTTTGGGAACCAGTAATCCCAGCTTCCAGTCACGCCACTACTTTATGAAAAGGCAACAGAGTGCCTCCCCAAAAGTAACTAACAATGGAGGAAAGGAAATACTATCACAGCTCTGAAATGTTCATGCCGGCTTATTCCTTCGATCAATTTACGTAAAGGATCACATGCAATCCTCAAAACAAATGCATACAAGTTCCAGCACACCCTGCTCGTTTTTCTGCAGGAAATAACAGTACAAGAGCTGCAAGATCTAAACACAGCATACTATTTCATATCAGCCTGTCTCACACACCACATTAAATCTCTCCTGAAAGACAAACAAGGACTACTCAAATATTTGTTGTATGCAGAAGTAGGAACCAGGAAGGGCTGTATGCACAAGAACAGAACAAGGCCGAGCAAAATCAAGGACACCCTTACCTGAACTGAAGGTGTTAGCTCTTGAGATTGCTTACTGATAGTTCCTTGGGAAGATGCTAAAGCAAAACTGTCAGTCTTGTATAATACTGGGCCATCACTCCTGGTAGGTGCTTCTGTCCTATGTGATTGCCATGTCTCTTTTCTGTGATGAGATTCACCAGCTTGTTCCTCTCCAAAGGCAGCCCAAGAACAGCTGTCTCTTTGTTCATCTTCGAAAGCATTCCAGTCCGTAGCCTGGTTACAACCTGCTGAACTGAAGTCCGCAAAGTCGTCAGAGTCCTGGAAAGCAACACTCTCATCTTGAGGTTTTGGCACTGAATCAAAGTCTCCAAATTCACTATCATCACCATTTTCTACCTCAGTAGTATGCTGGAAGTCTAAGCCAGAAGTTTTACTGGTAGTATCACATTCTAAAGTTTCAGCAGCCTGCTTTAGTTCAGCTTGGTCCAAACTTGCTGGCTGCTGAGAAACAGTACTTGTGTCCCTGAATTCACCAAATTCAACATTAGGTTTGCTAATATGTGCAGGCTGTTCAGCAGTTCTTTCCAAATCTAGATCATGTATTGATTCTTGAGCATTCCTGAAGGTGGGAGACACACTGCTGACTGAACCAAAGTCACCAAAAACATCTTCATGTGTGTCACTGCAAGCTTCAACTTCAGTACTACTTCCACCATTCTTAAGATCTTCAGAATCACCCGATTTTTCTCCGGCAGGATCACGGCTTAGGCTTTGGATCTTATCAACCTTGATGTCTGCTGCTTCTGAAGAACCATCAGGCCTATGAAAATCTTTGCCATTCTCTATGCGATGTTGTCTTCTCCTCCCACTGTGCTCTCCATTTTCAGTAGTGCATATTGAACTTCCAGTTGTTTGAGACGTACTAGAAACAGCAAATTCATTATCTTCCAGTGCTGAGGGACCCTGCTCACAACTCACTTCTGAAATCCAAACCTCTTCTTCAGTACAAGTTACTCTGTTTATTCTGTTGTTCTCCTGAATGCTCAGTGAGTCTCTTTCACTAAGAACACTGCATATTGTAGGCCCCGTTCCCTCTAAATGGATTGGGTTTTTGTTTGAGAATGTAGCAAAATCTGCAAAGTCTTCACCTGAGCTAGGCATTGAGTTCAAATTTTGCTCAGTACTATGGGTGCTAACAGTTTTCAGTCCCTTTGAGTCACCAGTATTGTCTAGATCTTCTGTTCCCTGAGGATTTACAGGGTCTGATGCTGCAAATCCGTTTGTTAGAATCTCTAGACATGGAAGTTTCTCACCATTACAAGCATCTATTTGCTCATCCTGGCTCTCAACTGTTACACCAGTTCTAACTGGACGAGAAGAAAAACCCTCCGATTTTCCAGTGTTGTCTCTTTGTTCCCCCCTTCTGTTTACATCTTCTAAAGCAGTACCTGAAGTTCTAAGCTTAGATTTTTCTTTGACAGTACTAGTAGCTGACATATCAGAAAGTTCCTTAGTACGAGCAGGAAGCTCTGCAGTGCAGTCTTTAACATTTTTAACAGATGTGAAAGTTGCAATGCCAGCTACATTGTCGGAATAATCATGAAGCGGGATGAAGTGGTTCGTGGGTATAAACTCTTCCTTTGGATGACTGTAGTCAGGTGCATCAAAATCAGCAAAAGCCACACCTGCAGTGCTCACACCAGAAAACCCTCCAAATTCATCTTCATCGTCATCATCGGCTCCGTTGTCCAGCGGTGGAGGGGATGAGGAGTACATTCGAATAATGTCTGGTTCCATTGTTTAGTTCTGCTTCCACCTTACTGTATTTCTGTAACAGGGAAAAACAGAAGTATATCAGAATTTGGACAGCTTTGGTATTCTTATACACTTCATTTTTACAGTTTCGTGCCTTATTTTAAATGTGTGAATATAGGTCAGTGCCTGTATTGGATAACTGAAAGAAACATTCCCCAAATCCACTTGTTTTAGAAGGCACAGGGACTGTTCAAGGCTCTTGTAAACTACTACATGATCCAATTCTCAGCTGGTAGGGCTGAAATCATTGTCTTGATCTGTTGTGCAACACACTGACACAACTAAACTCAGTTTTAATTCATCGGTTCTGCTGCCCTATTGTTTAAGTTTCTTTCTACCAATTCATTGGTTTCTGTTTGGTTTCCCTGTTCTTCGGAACTCTGTGCTGTCTCCACAGCTGCTGCCACCAGCCTGCTTCTGTCTTAGGAACCAGTGGAGAGATGCCATTATGAACACCAGTAAAGCCTAGAGCCAAACACTTCATCAAAGCTTATTCTCAAAAGGAGAACTGAGCACAATTATACATAAAATATTTAAACACAAATCACCAAATCACAGGGGGAAAAGAGAAAAAGAGGAAAGTATTCCCATGGCCTAGATAGAAACAGATTAAGGACTCTCTTAATATTGCAAACCATTACAGGAACAAGCAAGATGTTTATGGAAAATTTTCTTTCCTAAAGAATGATCCTGACTTCTTTAGTGTTGTGTACAATTAATGAAACAGTAACTACTAGTAGGTGTAGACCCACAACTGTACATATCACTGAACTAGTTCATACCTTAAAACCCTTAAAGGGAGAGCTACGACCAAGCTCTTTCCATTTCAAAAAAACTTGTCATGAATGAACTGTAACAACACATTAAGCCTTATCTACAGAAAAAGAGTGGAAACAGCCTATACATATTAGCAAATATTTTAATTTCTAACCATCAGAATAAGTGCAGACTTTATAATACCACATCTGAAACATGGGTAAAACATGATCCTTAAGTCCAGCGTCTTTAGCAAATGACTTCGTGAACACACCTTAAGAGCAGCACACAAAGGGTAAAAGAACAACAAATGAAGCTCTGCAGTTCTTCTGGAGCACAAAATACCAAGCACTTGAGCCAAACAACTCTGGATATTTGCCAGGAAACTCTGGCGTCCTTAAGGTGACTAACATACCTACAATTTCCTTTTAAAAGGGTATTTTGCAGTTCTAAAAGAACATCATGCTTACCAGATGAAACTCTGAAGTAATTTGTAACATAACATGCAAACTGAAGAGAACTGCAAAGGAATTTTGTTTAGAATAAAGCCTAAGTTGTCAACAAGCTCCCACATAGGCTTACTCAGCACCAGCTGCTTAACAAGGTATTTGAGAGAAGAGCTTCACTCGCTTATCTGAGAGGCCTCATCTCCCAAGAGCACTCTCCCTTCTACATCATGGTCTAGCAATTGCTGTTTAATGTCCTACATGGAGATTAAGATCCTTCCCAAGATGTTTGTAGAAGTGTGACTTTATGTTCACAGACAGATTACTCCAATCTGTTTAGTTTCCGAGCTTCTGGGATTTCACTTCACTAAATACCATAACAGCATTTCATCTTTGTCACTATCACAGCAGTAATTCCTTCTTCATATCCAAATTTACTGAGGTCAACCACCAACACCGGGATTAAACACCCAGTATATCCAGACTACAGTTGCTTTCTGAATGTTTCACTGCAGAAGCGGATCCACAGGCTGTGCACAAAGATACGCCCTGGGAGGTGGAAGTGCTCTATTGGCTCTTTTGCAAAAAAGAGACCATTCAGGTAGATATTGGTTTGTATTTTCTGTGCCCATCTTAAGGCCCCTTATCTCAGGGATAGCACTACTTAAAGTTATAGGGGAGCTGGTTGACCAGTGAGTGGCATTGTGTCTGGAATTCATGGCTACTGGGATCATCAATCAACAGCTTTTTAGTAACAAGACACATTCAGGAGAAAGAACGGAAAATTGCATCAATGGGACTCACTCTCCCCACCTTCAGTTCCTGGAAAAGGAAAGGATGGGCTTATTTGGCTATAACAAATCATCCCTTGTATTTAAATTTGAATCTCCAGTTGAATCTCAGGAGACAACAGCATAAATTTATTGTTAAACTTTCTGAAATTTAGTAAGAGCTGTTACATCTATCTGAAAATTCAGTTGACAGAATATTTATCATATCCCATGTGACAAAAACTGAAGAGATGGTAAAGGCAAGAAACTAGTTCTTGAAACAAACAAAATTTTCAATACTCAGAGATTCAAGGAGAAACAACAATAAAACCTCTACGCTGGACTTCCAGAAGGCAGATTTTGACCTATTCAGAAGTCTAGTCCAGAGCATACCCTGGGAAACAACCCTTGAAAACAAGGGGGTCCAGGAGGGATGGATGTGCTTTAAGCAGGAAGTTTTGAGTGCACAGGAACAGGCCGTACCGGTGTGCCGAAAGGCAAGCCGGCGGGGAAGACAACCAGCTTGGTTAAACAGGGAGATTCTGAAGGAAATCAGGGATAAAAAGAGAGTTTACCGACTATGGAAGAAAGGGCAGGCTACCTACGA
This sequence comes from Neopelma chrysocephalum, assembly GCF_003984885.1. Lineage (NCBI taxonomy): Eukaryota > Metazoa > Chordata > Aves > Passeriformes > Pipridae > Neopelma > Neopelma chrysocephalum. Next base: position 1,049,316 of record NW_020897762.1, on the reverse strand, counting down.
AGAATTCAGGAAGACAGCTAGATCATGTAGAAAGAAAATCAGATACAAAAGCACAATTTGAAGTTAAATTAGCCACTTCTGTTAGGGATAATAAAAAGTCCTTCTATAAATACATTAATAACAAAAGGAGAGGCAAAGAAAACCTCCATTCTTTGAGGGACTTGGAGGGAAACATAGTTAATAAAGATGAGGAGAAGGCTGAGGTACTTAACACCTACTTTGCCTCAGTTTTTACCAGTAGGACAGGTGGCCCTCAAGGCAACTGGCCTCTGGAGCTGGTAGACAGAGATAGGAAACCAAATAGTCCCCTTGTATTCCAGGAAGAAATAGTTACTGACTTACTGAGTCATCTGGATCCTCACAAGTCTATGGGACCAGACGGGATCCATCCTATGGTAATGAGGGAGCTGGCAGAAGAGCTTGCCAAGCCGCTCTCCATCATCTTCCAACAATCCTGGCTCACTGGGGAGGTCCCATATGACTGGAAGTTGGCAAATATCACCCCAATCCATAAAAAAGGCTGCAAGGCTGACCCGGGTAACTACAGGCCTGTCAGCCTGACCTCAGTGCCTGGCAGAGTTATGGAGCAGATTATCCTGTGTGAAATCACACAGCAGCTACAGGATGGACAAGGGATCAGACCCAGCCAACATGGGTTTAGGAGGGGCAGATCTTGTTTGACCAACCTGATCTCCTTTTACGATCAGGTGACCCTCCTGGTGGACGAGGGAAAGGCTGTGGATGTGGTCTATCTGGACTTCAGCAAAGCCTTTGACACTGTCTCCCATAGCATACTCCTGGAAAAGCTGGCAGCCCACGGCTTGGACAGGGGCACTCTCTGCTGGGTCAGGAACTGGCTCGAGGGCCGGGCCCAGAGAGTGGTGGTGAACGGAGCTGCATCCAGTTGGCGGCCGGTCACCAGTGGTGTTCCCCAGGGGTCAGTGCTGGGCCCAGTCCTTTTTAACATCTTTATCGATGATTTAGATGAGGGGATTGAGTCCATCATCAGCAAATTTGCAGATGACACCAAGTTGGGAGGGAGTGTCGACCTGCCGGAAGGCAGGAGGGCTCTGCAGAGGGATCTGGATAGACTGGAGAGATGGGCAAACTCCAATGGAATGAAGTTCAACAAGGCCAAGTGCCGGGTCCTGCACTTTGGCCACAACAACCCCCTGCAGCGCTACAGGCTGGGGACAGAGTGGCTGGAGAGCAGCCAGGCAGAAAGGGACTTGGGGGTGCTGATCGACAGGAGGCTGAACATGAGCCAGCAGTGTGCTCAGGTGGCCAAGAAGGCAAATGGCATCCTGGCCTGCATCAGGAACAGTGTGGCCAGCAGGAGCAGGGAAGTGATCCTTCCCCTGTACTCTGCATTGGTGAGGCCACACCTTGAGTATTGTGTTCAGCTCTGGGCCCCTCAGTTCAGGAAGGACATTGAGGTGCTGGAGCGGGTCCAGAGAAGAGCAACGAGGCTGGTGAAGGGACTTGAGCACAAGTCCTATGAGGAGAGGCTGAGGGAGCTGGGGTTGTTTAGTCTGGAGAAGAGAAGGCTTAGAGGCGACCTCATCACTCTCTTCAACTACCTGAAGGGAGGTTATAGCCAGGCGGGGGCTGGTCTCTTCTCCCGGGCAACCAACAATAGGACAAGGGGACATGGGCTCAAACTCTGCCAGGGGAGGTTTAGGTTAGATGTTAGGAAGAAATTCTTTACAGAGAGGGTTATCAGGCATTGGAACGGCCTACCCAGGGAGGTGGTGGATTCACCATCCCTGGAGGTTTTTAAAAAGAGATTGGACGTGGCCCTTAGTGCCATGATATAGTAATTGGAGTTGGATCAGGGGTTGGACTTGATGATCTTGGAGGTCTCTTCCAACCCTACCTATTCTATGATTCTATGATTCTATGAAATACTCAACATTTCTTCAAGGACGGCCCAATTTAAAGCTAGGAAGTTAACACATTTGGTTTTGTAACCAAGATTTCTGAAGTCCATGACACCCATTCTTGAAGCTTTTAGTGCAGTGTAAGAAATAAAGAGATAAGTTCAGCACCGAAGTATTATATATATAAAAAAATACAGAGACATATCAGACTTTTCTTCTTTTGAAAGTTTTAGAATAATTAACTCATGCAAACAATTATATTTAAGTAAATAGGAAATTAAAATCTAAGTAGACTAGCCTCCCCTTTCCCAGGAACTTTACTTTTATTGATGATGACTCACTAGAAGGGAAAGAAAAGCAGAAAACAGAAGCAACCTTAAATTTGTTTCTAACTGGCAAATATATAAACTTATAGCCCTGTACATAGACAATGACATCAAAGCATAGTTTTGCTGGTTCAGTAATAAAACAAATCCACATTGTATTCCTACAACATAAAGTTTTTCTATAATTCTTGGAAAGTACTTCGATCAGCTGCAATGCTTTTGTTTGGCTAAAAGACAACACCAGCTCAGTGGTCTCCATACAACAGCACAGCTTTTTGGATAGGAATTAGGTGCAGGAGGATGCTGATGAGCCTCTTAATTTATGCATCAATAGCCCAGCATTACTTAAACTAAATTAAAAAATGGCAGTCATCATGACAGACTAAGCAACCAAGCCTAAGTTTTTTTCTTGTATCCCAAAGACATATCCCAACACTGTGAATCACAAGCCTTGGAAAAAACCTCTGAACTTTCCCATTGAAAGAAAAATTTGACTGTATGGTTCACCAAAAAGCATGTGTGTTTCAAGTCTTTGCAGACTTATAGGCTTGTCTAAGTTGGTTTTCACTCCAGTTATTTGAAATATCACATTTAGGTCTGGATTAGTAACTACTCTACCACGTGACATCAGAGGATCTCATGCAAGAAATAATAATAAAAAAAAAATTCTTACCCTACACTGCCCATACATCCATACACTATCCATCATAACAACCCTACCCACTGTTTTGTTGGCCATTTACTGTGTATTTTAACCTCAGCCAAAAATAAACTATAAGAGAGTTGAGAAAATCCTTAGAGGCAAGGATGATCTAAAATAACCTCAATGTGCAGTTTCAGAAAACAAATCGAATAATGTGAGAGCAGCAAGCACCACAATCAAAGGGACTTTACCTGTAAGACTCCTTTTCTTTCCAGTTATCATAAGAAAGGGGAGACAAGGAACAAGAATAATAAGGACAAGCACAGGACAAAGATAACTGATAGAGACTGCATGGGGGCTGAAGCAGCCTGACAAAGCCCAATTGAACATGTAGGAAGATCTCTGACCATTTAAAAATTTTCTCTCCTGCAACTTCTGCCATACAGCAGAAGAAACTTCCTTCAATTTTTCATTTCAAAGCATTTCTAAGAGATCACAGGGATCATTTACACAGCAGCAGCCCAGCAGCACAATGCTCCAGATATGTTTCAGTAACAGTTGCCAAAACAGGATCTGCAAGGAACATTAATTGTGCATTTAAAAATCTGATCATAGGTTTGAAAGTCTGCTAAGTGTTTAATCAGTTTAACCACAAGAATCAACTTATAACCAATTGTTTGGACTTGTGCATATTTTTCTTTAAATCTCAACTATTTCCACTTATGTTACAGCTGCATTTTAAAAGCCAAACATGAAGAGCTCAAAAATGTATGAACTGTATTAGAAATGAGTGCAAGGTTGTTATGTTAACACAATTTAATTGTTGTTTACAGAACTCAAATATACTCAAACTGTAAGAGAAGGAAAAAAAAGTCATACTAGTATTCCCCCTCCTCTTGACTAATTAGTGATAAATTTATAAACTGTGCATAATCCTAAATCTCCTCACAATATAAAACAGCATGGGAATTTTATAGCCTTAATGTAGTTTTCTTCAGAAAGAATTTAATTATAGTCCCCTTTCTCGACTACCAAAAGTGTTCTATCTGCCAACTATAAACGAAATTTGTTATCAAACTTGAATTCAAATTTGTTATTTGAAACAATAACACAGTGAAAACCCACAGGTCTGACAGAACAACGACTTTGTTCCTTAATTCATTTAGTTAATCCCTGCTTTGTCTGGAATCTCAAACAGAGCTGGAACCGTGGCTTCATCTTTTGTAGTACTTTATACCCAGCTCAGACATTCTTGGTCAAGATATTAGGCTATATAATTTTTTAAACCTGATATTTCAAGTGATGAACACAAAACATGGTTTAACCCAAAGTAGAATTTGAACAAACCTATGACCAATAATGTGGATTATTTATCGTCCCCACAGTTTTCAGGGAACTGGCTCCCAAATTTAAAAGTCAGCTATGAAGTTCACACACACTTATTGCACTTATCTGTTCATTTAAACGTTCTTGAAACATGTACTTTTTAAACAACCGGAAACCACCAATTTTTCAGCATGCTATATAATACAGACTCCTATTTGAAGGAAATTACAACAGTTTTTACTTACATAACAGAGCACAAGATACATAACTTCTGTGATTTCTAATATGGAACATCTCAGGTTTCTGGCATCAAACCTTAACACCCTGAGGTGAAGAATCTGGCACAGTTAAAGTGTTCATGTTTAGAGTGGATTACTTTAGTCACCACTACAGATTTATGTTGACAAGGGTCAGCAACACTTGCAGATCTCAAGAGTTTACTATTAGACTGAAGATGGATTTCCATCAATTGTTCATGACATGCAGTTGTCCCAGCAGTTTAAAAAAAAAATATTAAAGAATTTATTCTCTTTCAGGTGCCATTTTCTGTCTTTCTGTCCTTTTACCTATTTGTTTGTTGGGTTTTTTTAAAACTAGTTAACTTCTTGTGTCCATGTGTTTCTTTGCATTCACACTCTAATGTTCATTATGAAGGAATTTCTCAAACAAATTGGAATACTAAATAAATACTGCTAAAAGTCACTATAAGTGCTATCCACCAATATACTCATCAGTATATATTGACATTTTACTCAAAAGAAAAAAAAATTGCTGATTAATTTATTAAGATTCAATTTTCATACTGCAGCCTCTGGTTCAAATCTTTTTTCTCAAGTCACAAGCATTTAAGAATGTAACTCAGGTTAATTTAAAATACTCAAAAGAAGAGAGAAAAGAGAAATCAGTAATGCCAGAAATGAGAAGTAGTTGACTTAAGTTTTGATAGGGCAAGGAATTGGAAAGAGGAAATGCATACTCTTCTTTTATGGTCACTAACTAGGTTTCCACAACATTTACAATGAAGCCAGAGTATCTTATTATTTGTTTGCAGTAAATAGGGAACAATATCTGCTTTCCTCATACACAGATCACATCCTTGTTCACTATCTTTTTATAGAGTAATAGTAACAGTCTAACAAAGACATGGCAGCAAAGGGAACAATGTAATTACACTACACAAAAGCAGGTATAAATAGTTCCTTCGCTGCGTATCTTCTAGGGCAAAACTTGAAACAGCAAGTTTGGCTCTTACATAAGACCTAAAAAATCAAGAGGCCACAAAGAGTGTCTCTAAGAAATACATGAGGCATGTAAATACCCCACAGTAAAAGCCTTGCAATGGCAAGAGATGGATTCAAGTCATCAGCTGCCAGCATCTGATCTTTCCAAGAACATTTAACTCTTACTGCAAGGGAGTTCCTCAAGCAGATGCCAAAAATACCACAGCAAGAACCAGATTTAAACTTATTACAGCACAATGTTGGCTTCCAGTAGGAAAAGCTGTCCTCTTCTGTTATCACTCTGCCTTTTCTTTGGCTTATGAACAAAGGAAAACATATTCACACAGTCTTTCTGCACCTGAGAACCTATTTCTAGAATGGTGGTTGTAAATGAGGAGAGTCTGTATTAAAACAGCATTTCTACAACCCAAATCCACTCTAGAGGGAGAGTCTTTGTCCAGGCTGAAGTCAATATGTTCTTACATTGGTTTAATAAGCCTACTTTTATTTTTGGAATTAGTTACCAGCAAACAAAATACAGCAAGAAAATGTTTACTTCATAAAGCCTCCAAGAAATCAATGTTTTCGATTTTGAACCTGATGCTGTTACAGCCAGGAGGTCCATTACCCAAAGCAGGAGTTTCAGAGCACTCTTCTTTTTCCTTGGACATATACAGGGTTGAAGAAAACAATGTTCTCCAGTTTCAGTAAGGCAAACGTCTCCAAGCCCTATGTCTCATTACCCAACATTTGGAATTAAATCAATACCACTGCACATCACTGTGGTTTCAACAAACACTGAATATGCGAGACACCTTCATCACAAAGTGTTGTATGTACAACAAACATTAAAGTAACAAAACCTGGGAGGCTGACACCAGGAATCAGGCACTTATTCTTCCTGTCCTTCTGCCCTCCAGAGGCTGGCACCCCCAGACAACCCAGCCTATACACTATCCAAACCTCTTTGATAGCGCTTCTCTTCCTCTCATCACTGACAGCACAGTGTTAGGTGGCAAAAATGTGGCATTTAAACAGATCTTGGATATAGCTATCTTCCTTTTAAAGGAAGACCTTCTTTTTAGACTATACAAAGAAGCAATCAAACATGTACTTTCAGCAGTTGTGCTGCTTCACTTCTCCCTATTTCATTTTAGCTTAGCTGTGGAATCAGAGGAACATTAGGCAAATATGAATCTAGATGTTGTGCTGGTTCATTAGACTCTTTTTTAACCAAGAATAGCATTACTTCCCAAACCTAAAAGACCAGGTTATCTCTGTAAAGTTAATACAAGCAAAAAAATGTCTCATCTCAAAATCTACTGATGTGCTTTATCAGCTGCAGATGAAGACGCTGCCTTTAGTTAAATCTGTAACCAGACAGTGGAGGAAATGTCGTAAGAACAAGCATATTTTAAAATTCTATAGGCAAACACAACTGGCTGGGAAAGTCAATCAGGTTTAAAATCTGGCTCTGCAGGAATGCAATATTTGTGTCCAGTGTAGAGTACACAGCCCCACAACGTGTAAAGACAGATGTCGTAAGTAACACATAGCTGAGATGTTTTCATTCCTATGATTTCTTAAACTCCTTTTAAAACAGGTGTTCAACTCACTGAGAAAATCTATTTCTGGATGTTACCCTCAAACATGCTAGCTGGGAACCTGTTCTAAATTAAGATAAAAAGATGCTAGATTAAAAAGAATTAGAACTAGATTACCTAAGGTCAACTGTTCCCAGAGACTTATTTACAGAGCAGTGTGTTCTCCATCACATATAAGCCTTTCAAACATCGCACAGACTATGGTAAAGAGTAAATTACAACTGCCCAGAGGTGCACTCTTATGTGAAAGGTTCTCCTACAGCGTGGCAGAGGAAATACAGCTGCATAGGGAGAACAACCACATAGGTCTTCTTTCCATTACTGAAAACTTCTGCTTGTTTTTCAGTGAACAGCCTTACATTATTCATCATTTATCCCACCTACAGACATTACATCACATTAAAAACACAATACAGGCGAGACACCGAATACTCCAAAGAAAAAAATCTATTTTTCATCACTTTTCAAAAGACACATGAACTCAAGGTTTCACATTTCCTTCACCCTGGCACCAACTTTCAAACATACTAAGGTGACGACAGGATTTGCCCTTCCTTGTGGTTCTCCCAAAACAAGGCTCTTGGATTTGCAAAATCTGAATTATTTGCCTTAAAGAAGCAGACTCATTAGATCACCTTGCAAATGGCACCAATACAGAAACACTCCTTGAACTGAAATCAATTGAAAACTTTAATTGCTAAAGACATCAGCATTAAAGAAAGTCTACTGAAAATGAGACTGTCAGTTTTCAAACAAGGCACATTTCAAGACTTTTTTGTGTGTGCAACAGCAGCAGCTCACACAGTGTGTTTTTTTGCACAAACGAAAAAAACCTCACAGACAAAATTTCTGACACCTGGGAATGAGTAGGATCTAAGCCACTACTCTTAAGAGGACTACAAGAAAAGTTCTAAGTATTTTGAATCCTTGTGAAAGGGTTAGTGTGTCACTGTGCTGAAACACTCACAAAGAAGTAGTTTAAGTTGTCAAACAGCAAAATAGCACAGACAGGAATGAACGTTCTGTCGAAAAAGATAATGAGGATCTGAAGGAAGATTATGTCTCTGAGTACAGTGAAAACAACCAGACCAAGCATCAGTTTCTTCACCACTGGGTTTCCAACTGATACCACCACAGATCTGCAAGGAGAGCTCGATGAATATTTCAAGAGGAAAGGGCAAAGAGTTGACTGAGGTCCATCTAAGCTGTTGTATTATTTCCACCGTGAAAGACAAGTCTTTGCAAAGTACTGAAAGTTTCAGAATATTACTTGATGTAATTAAGATGTTAAAATGCTCAATAAGTTATTAGAGGAATTTTTTCAAGTAGAAATGTAAGATCACATTGCTTTCATTAACAGAATTATTTAACTGTGTATAACTCAAAATTTTACAGCCTATTAAATCCTTTGCTAAACAAAACCGTGATCTGGACAGAACTAAAATACATAAAAGAATAAAAACAAACTGATGCTGAGCTCCTTCAATTGCTTACTTATAAACAAATTAAGGAAGTAAAAGGAAGAGGTCATACTTTCACACTGCCTTAGAAGGTCATAAGTGTGTACTTCATGCAAATATCATGTGGGATGAAAACACCACAGGCACATTAGTTTTTCTGCATTACTTCATATTTTTAAGCTTAAAGTCTCATATTTTCACATTTAGGCTACTTCTTCTCACTGATATGACTGTTTCAAAAAATCCACAACCCCTCAATAGTCACAGCTACTTCACCTCTTCCCCAGGCTCTCACAATTAATGTTATATTTCTCCAGGTACAGCTCCAACTTCAGGAGGAGGAACCACTAGCCATACATTAGCTGCCAACTTCTGTGCTGACAACACAACTGAGCATTTTCACGCTTAAAGTAGGCTAATTAGCTTTCCAAGTCTAGTTCATATGTCCAGAGAATAACACAAGGAGGAAATACTTTTAATTTTGTTCAGTCTCCAAGGACGAGTCCAGTTAAAAAGCAGCATCCATCAAACTCACTTTGCCATGGACTCAACAGCTGAAAAATTATTCCTAATGAAGCACGTTGGGCTGTAAACCACGCATGGAAACTAAACTCACACGACCGACGCAGTGCAGCTCCTGTCAACAACGCTCCTCTACTCACTCTGTTTATGAACAGATGTTTGCTTAAGGAGCATTAAACTCCTGAAGGTTTCAGTTTCTGTGCTGAAGCTGGGAGGAAGGGGCTGTCACCATCAAGAGGCCAATTTACTGACACCTCGAAGGAATCCCAGGGTTTAACCCTTTTTTTTAAGGTATTGTCTTCTCTAAAAAAAAAAACATATTTTGGTTCATCAGGTAGACACTTATAATGGTAAACTGAAGCGTCAGGACCTAATAGGCATTTGAGTAACTACCCCATTTTAGAATGATATTGCTCCTTAAAAAAAAAACCAACCATAATTAAATTATGATGACACGTTGAAGCAGAGTTACCTCCAGACGCATTTAGCGACTGACACGCTTTAAAAGAGAAAGCTCGTCAGGAAAAGCCGAGCACACAGGACAGGTTAACTTACTGTACCACGTATCCCTGATTCCTCTCTCCCTCTCTCAGCTGAACCCCAGGACACCGCGGGGCACCCCGCGCTGGGGCCCCGCCGAAGGACAAAGCCGGGACGAGCCGAGGGAGCGGCGCCTCAGCGAGGGGGACCCGCGGGGCTGCCCCCTGCTCTGCCCTGCCCTGCCCCGCCGGGCCCGGCCCGGCCCCGCCGCCCTCCCCCGAGGGCGAAGGGGAAAAGGACGGAGCTGCCCCGCCAGGCCCCGGCCGCCGCAGCCCCGCCGAGGGGTCCCCGCTGCCCTTTCCCGGCCAGGCCCGGAGCGGACGAGCCGCCCCGTCACCGTCTCTTACCTGCGGGCTGCGCGGGGGGCGGCGGGGCCCGGGCGGGCATGGCTGCGGGCGGGAAGGGGGACAGGGAAGGGAGGGGGATAGGGAAGGAAGGGGAGAGGAGAGGGGGCCGCGGCCGGTTATCTGCGGCCTCCCGCGGCAACCGCCATGGAGGGGGAGCCGCTGTGGGCGACAGGAACCGCGTCGCTGCGGCCCGGCCCCCTCCGGCCGCCGCCTCCTGCCCCGCCACCGCCCCCCGGCCTCCCGGCGCTCCCCGCGCCGCCGCCCCCGCGCCGCGTCACGTCCGGCCGGGCCGGCGAGCGGGGACACCGCGGGCAGGCGGTGCCGCAAATAAAGGAATGAAATGAGCGAGCGTGTTGCGTGTGTGTTTGTTGTGTGCTCTGTCTTGGCGTGACGCGGAGCCCCAGAGCGGATTGGGTGGAAACAGACCTTGAAGGCCGCCTGGTTCCGACCGCGAGCAAAAGCGCGTGTTAAAATTTAAAACCCCGACGTGCAAAGGCTGCCATTTATCCCTCGGCAGTGGTTAACTGAGCTCCGCGCGGCGGTTGCAACGCGCTGGCGGATCGCGATAATAAAGCAGCGAGTGGAGCGTAATATCAGAGGTTTGTTGAAGAATCACGGAATTGATTAGGTGGGAAAAGGCCTCTGAGATCACCGAGTCCAACCTATGACAGAACACCTCTGTGCCAACTAGACCATGGCACTGAGGGACATGTCCAGCCTTTCCTCAAACACCTCCAGGGGCGGTGACTCCACCACCTCCCTGGGCAGCCTATTCCAATGTCTAATCACCCTTTTCTGTGAAGAAATTCTTCTTGATGTCCAACCTAAACCTCCCTTGGCACAGCTGAAGACTGTGTCCTCTTGTCCTGTCACTGGTTGCCTGGGAGAAGAGGCCGATCCCCACCTGGCTACAACCTCCTGTCAGGTCGTTGTGGAGAACAATAAGGTCACCCCCGAGCCTCCTCCTTGCTTCCTCCAGAGGCCTTATATACACACACACACCCCAGGTATTTAAGTACTCAGTAGTTTGGCTGAGGGAAGGCTTAAAACAAGGCCATTTGCAGAACTTTTCACGTTTGAGATAGGTTTGTGGAATAAAAATGCCTTTAAGAGTAATTATAATTAATGCAATAATTTAATAAGCAGCAGAAGGCTTTTGTGAAGCATGGGGGAATTATATCGTTAATGCAGTGTTTCTGTGACGTTAGGAATCCTATTACAATAGCTGAACATACTCATGAGTGACTATTAATGAGGCTGTGTGATTAATTCTCTATTATTTCGCCGCCTGGTGGCTGTTCCCGTTTTTTTCCATCTTAGTATCAGAAACACAGAGTAAAGCTTGTGCTGACCTGGCAGGACAGAAGGAAAAGCATGCGGGAATAGGAAAGAGGGTACTTTAGCAGTCTTTGACCTTCAACCAGTGTACAACAATGTGTTTTACAAACTGTAAAGGTACAGAGCAGATCCTGTAAAAGCAGTTAAATACTTTGTTGTAAAGCAACAGACAAACTAGATCTTTTTTTCCAATATCTGGCAGTAGCCATGAAGTTCCAGGGGCCCAAAGTATACCTCAGTGTGTGGCACTAGCCCACGAAGAATCATTTTCCATTCCAGCTGTGTTTAATTGGTGTTAATCACCCTATTGTAAACAATATAATTAGAGGAGGTAAAATAATAATTACCTTCTCTTTTACAGCTGCTGTATCAACCATTTGAATGATCATACGGAATAACACGCTGCCTGTAGACTCCACAGACAGCAACATGAGCCCTCATATTTCCAGAAAAATCAGATTCATTACCTGGTGTGCAAAAAGCCAATAATTACACACTAGACAGAGACATTGATTATTTATTTTGGAGTTGTGCAAGCCTGGGTGCTTGCTGGTGTTCCACAAATCAAGCACGCCAACTATCAAAACTTTTTACTATTTATACATTTTACCAAAAAAAGGAATTAGTGTTCATTGGATATATGTTCTCTTATTAATTAATACTCTATCTTCTATTGGTTAATGACTCTTTACCTTCTCAGGCTAGTTAGTCCACATGCTCAGTCTTTCTCTTTTTTGGGGTTGGTGTGTTTCTTGCATCAGTGGTCTCCCAAGTTGTGGTCATGATCTGCCCCTGCCAGAATTACCTTTTACCCAGTCAGAGCTGATTCAGCACAGTTGCTGAGTTGGCTTTATTATTTTCTTCCTTATCTTGGGACTTCTGCCAAATGTCCTTGTGCCCCCCAAATCTTGAGTTCTTTGTGTCTACTCTCAGTGGTACATCCTCCTTCCCAAGCTTTGTTAACCTCCCTCTAGGTCTGAGATTGTTGAAGCATATCCAAACCTAAGCCTTAACAAGGCAATTCTACCAACAAGTAATTAGTTTTTCTAACACCTGGACATCACTTAGAGCTTACTTGTTAGCTGTGATCTGTTTAATGGATTAAGTCTCCCTTCTTGTTGATTAGGCTTGAAAGTATACAAAGATCAAACATCAAAGAACATCCTTTCTTAAGAAAATTCCACATATTCCACGTTTTACAACACTAGCACCTAAAAAAAAATTAGTAAAGCCCTTGTGCAAAAGTCCAAAACCACAAGCACAATCATATGCCTCAGGAAGAGGGCCAGAAAGATCAACAGTGTCAGTAATTAGGTTCTAGAGTAGAAGGAAATTTTTAAAGTAAAATTCCCACATGATTTGGAGAAGTGGCTCATATCCTAAGCTACAAAGAAAGGCAGAAAATCCCTCCAAATGGTCCCTGCCAGTCTAACTAGAGGAAAATTTTCTTGTCTTTCTTTCTTAGTGGTATTTAGAATTTTCTGGGACCTGAAGCTTTAATCAATATGCAGTTATGAATACATAAAATTCGTTTAACTTGAATGCAGGATCAGATGAGAGGTAAACATTTCATATAAAAAAAAAAGAAAGTGATATTCACTTAGACATAGTGTGAATGATTGAAAAGATGTGTGGGATTTCTTTAGTCATTCCTGCATAAGCTTTGCTGGTTCAGGGAGATTACATTTGCTTGAGAAGGCAGACTGACTCTTTATAATAGCATTAGCTGTATTATGTATTAGTTCTGTGAAATGGAATTCATGGGTTACAACACTAATTTCAAGGTTATATTTTTGACATATGAAACTTTCCTTTACAGAATTGCATAGATTGTAAACACTGTATCTTATTTGGAGATGATTCTAGCGTGGTATTTTATCCATTTTCAAACATAGGGTGAGGTGTTTTAAAGCGTGTACTTCCAAGCCATTTATTTCCTTACAGCATGGTGAAAAAAAGTTGTAATTTCAGTAGACCCATCTCAATTTTACTATAACTCATCTCAAGGAAGCCCTTCTGCATAGTGCAATAGAGGTTTTAAATCGAGCGGGACTGGTCTTAATAACTCCGAGGTTAAGCCTTGACTTGCTGGCTGCAGCAAAGCAGCTTTATCAGTCGCTGCTACTGAGTCCTGAACTGTCAGGAGAGGGCGCAGCCTTCCCAGAAGTCTCAAATGGAAAAAGGTCTTGTGGTGCGTCAAGATGATTCAGAAAGGCTCTCCCAAAAACCTGCGTGGTCTGGAGGCTCAGACACTCCTCCTGGGTTGGGAATTTAGGATGGCAGGGGCAACTTGTTATGGTCTACATCCATGTCCTCCGTAAAACTTAATAATTCATAATTCTCAAGAAAATTGAGTATGTAATATTTACAGGGAAACAATTTAGCTTTTAATTTTTCATTTTGAAGTTTACAACATGGTTCCTGAATGTAAATTTTAGTTATACTATAAGCTGTCCCATATATTGTGTAGCGTGGTGCAGAATATCTTCTGAAATATGTTGGGCTGTTAGTAGTGGATAGTGCAGCTCTTTTTCTTTTTTATTTCAAAAATACATACAGTACAACATGGCTTCTGGCAGTGCAAGATTTTTCTGGCTTCCCCACTCAGTGGGGAAGAAATTTGCTCTAATCAAAGACTAGATAAATCTCCAAACTTCAAGCAGTTTGCTTCCTTCGATGCTGTAGCTGGCAATGCTGCTGAGCAGAAACTAGATAGTCAAGAAATTATCCTGCTTGATTTTTCTTTTTCTTTTTTTTTTTTAATTTACAATCGAATCAGGCATTTAAAGAATTGAAATGATCCATAAAACGAATTTAAAATCGTCTTTGGAGACGTTGACAAATTAGAGGACTGGGCAATCACCAACCATATGAAGTTTAACAAGGGCAAGTGTCGGATTCTGCACCCGGGATGGGGCAGCCCTGGATGTACAGGCAGACTGGGGAATGAGAAATGAGATGCTGGAAAGCAGCGCCGTGGAAAGGGACCTGGGGGTCCTGGTCAGAGGCAAATTGAACATGAGTCAGCAGTGCCCTGGCAGTCAGGAGGGCCAACCGTGTCCTGGGAGGCATCAGGCAAAGCATCACCAGCTGGGTGAGGAAGGGGATTGCCCTGCTCTGCTCTGCACTGGGGTGGCCTCACCTTGAATATTGTGGCAGTTTTGGGCACTACAATATAAAAAAAGACATTAAGCTGTTAGAGAGCATCCAAAGGAGGGCAGTAAATATGGTGAAGGCTCTGGAGGAGAAACCGTATGAGGAGCGGCTGAGGACACTTGGTCTGTTCAGCCTGGAGAAGAGGAGACGGAGGGGAGACCTCATTGTGGTTTTCAACATCCTCACAAGAGGAAGTGGACCAGAGACAGGACTCGAGGAAATGGCATGAAGCTGAGTCAGGGGAGGTTTAGGTTGGATATTAGGAAAAGATTTTTCACCCAGAGGGTGGCTGGGCACTGGAAGAGGCTCCCCAGGGAAGTTGTCACATCACCAAGCCTGTCTGAGTTCAAGAAGTGCTTGGACAACACTACATCTCAGGCACATGGTGTGATGCTTGGGGTGCTCTGTGCAGGGCCAGGAGCTGGACTTGATGATCCTGTTGGGTCCCTTCCGTCTCAGCATAGTCTGTGATTCTGTGATTCTATGAAACCATTGCAATTCATCCTCACAGAGCTTTTAGACTTTTTCCCATCCTGACATGAAAATGAATTGGCACGTTTCTCTGAAATGCTTTTAATTCAGTAAAATTGCATTTATCTGAGACCTGTATAGCTGAAATAATCCTACTACTGCATTATCAAGCAGAAAGAGCTTTTCTGACTGAATTCACCAATGAACCTCGAAAGCTTTACATGAAAATTTTTTGTGGCCGTCGTTTCATAACGTGGGCATTGTCAAAGCTAGCTGAATGAATAATATGTGCTTTCTGCTGGCTTCTAAATGGACATCAGTTAGTAAAAGAAAAATCCTGCAGTTACTGTTAGCTGAGTTAAACAAAGGTGCAGCTGAGCAAAGAGTGAACTTACTAAAGCAGCCTGTTACTAAACTACACTGTCCTTTGGCATTGAAAGATGCTAAAACAGATCTATGGGCAGTGGATGCTTGTTTCTTTGAGGAGTGGTTGGTGCCTTGAACTCCACCCCAAATCTGCACCCTAAGTGGTGGTCTCTGTTTCCCTGCAGGACTGGTCCCTCTCAAAGCTTTTCAGAGGCCCTGGGATACTCTAGTAAAAATCCCAAATCCCATGTCTTCTGCATCATTGCTACTCCTTTAGCATTGACCTCTGGGCATGCAGAATGACCAGGCACTGGTTTCTCTTGTTTTGGGTATCCAACAAAGGTGTTTTAGCTTTTCCCAGCTCCTCAAGGAAAGGGCTGTCTCCATCTGTACTAGCTGCAATAGCATAAATATAAAACGTAATGTGTGTTTTAGATGGAACAAAGAGGTCTTCTGTTTGTAGTGCAGGTTTGTTATTACCTTTTACAAATCTCCTTGGCTACCTGTACTATGTACTATGTAGTCATAGTACAAAAGTGAGAAGGCATTGCTACATCAGCAGCCCCGTTCTCTTGTGATTCACAGGCCATTAAAAATTCCAGAACTGTCCTTAAACAAGCCTGAATGTGTTAACTACAAAGAACCCTGTGTAGTTACAGAAAACAGATGAAATGGCAGTTATTTTAGAAGTTTCCTACATCTGAATATAGGTTCTTTGTGTTTTGGCTTTGGCTTATTTGAGCAAGGATAGGGTTGTTGCCATTCAACAGTGTTTGTTGGGAGGGGGTTTTTTTGTTTGTTTTGATTGGGGTTTTTTTGCTTGGTTTTGTTTGTTTGCTTGTTTTTTTCTTTTAAGGAACTGCTTTCTGAGTCTTGACCATGTTTGCAGCTGCTCTGGAGCGTCTCATGAACATGAAGGCTCACATTCCTGCCATATGAGGGCTGCCCAGTGGATCAACCAGATCATGAATGTCAAAACAGCCCCACCTTACCTGCCATGGTCTAGACCACATCCTCCAAGTGGTAGAATTTAATGACTTCAGTGTGGCAATACTATGTGTATACTTGGCCTCAACCTATTTTTATACATAGCTCATCATCAGCCTGTGCAAAGTGTATTTTAGTGTGTGTACATATTGATGGTGGTAAGGCTTGTCAGCAGAGTCAATAGCCAAACCAAGGTCTGACAACACTTGCTTCTCCTAGAAGATGGTATTGTGTGAGTACCTCAGCTGTCAGCAGGAAAGCAGGATTTCTAGTGCCCTCAGCAAAGCTTTCCAGTGCAACTAAATATTTTTTTTTATAAAGGCTCTAAATGTAGAAAGCCATTAAGAAAAGAAATCAAAATTATTCATTTTGCCTTTGAGAGGTATGGCTTGTGAGCTTTTTACATTTGAGATGAAAAGTCCTCAAAATGGTTAAGACTATTTTTCTGTTTTAATGAACTAATTTATTTATTGGACAAAGGTGAGTTGATTTCCATAATCATCCTCCTTCCTTGTGCGTCAGCTCCTCTCTGTGACGACGGGAGTCAAGAGCCTCCAAACATCCATCAGCTGATAGGAAACTCCAAGGTCCAAAGTACTTACTCTGTGTATGTGATAGGCACTATTACAGCAGTCTCTTGCACACTGAGCTGTGCAGGGTAGTAGCATATATGTTCTGTAATCTCTATTATCATCTATTTTAAGACATTTTCATTTCTAAGGCATTTTAGAGTTTGGGGATATGTTGTTTGTTTGGTTTTTTTGAGGTTTAGGAACACTGAAACTTACCTCTACAGCTGGTTTTTTGTATATATTTCGGAGGACTTGCAATATCCTGTTGTAATCACACAAGTTCATTTCACTTCTGTATGTCAACACAGTCAGTGAAATTCAAGTGCCAGATTCAGATGTTTCGATCAAGTTTTCCTCACAAACCAATGTTGTGTGACTGGCAATGATGCTTATTAATAAAAATAATTTGAGAATTTTTTTACAAAGATCATGTCCTTTTCTCTTTACAGTGAATGACAAAATGTCCATTAAGCATAAATTAAAGTAGGATTCAGTTCCAGGTTTTAAAATGTAAATGGGTGAGGTTTTTCTGAGCTAATGACAACTTCTGTCTCAAATGCAACTGATATGCAAGGAAAGTGGTTCCTTTCACAGATATTTGTCAAAATCCTTCTCATTGTCTTTCAGACTCGTATCTGATGCTTTGTTTCAGTACCGCATATGCCAAATTTATCCTCTGTAATGTTTTTCTGCAATAGGTTTGCTTTGTTGATCTACGTTCATTGAGATGCAAAGCATCTGGGATGTAGGCACAGAACAAGGCTAGATCTCAGAAAAACAGCATTGCTTTCTTGAAAGCTCTTATGCAAGAAATATGTGAGATTTGCCATACCTGATCCTAAACTACCTGACAAGGCTGTTGTCATAAGCAACAAGACAGAATCTAGAGAGAAAATACTGTGCTCCAGATAGCTACAATGTGTTTGAGTGCTGGCAGAAGTACTGTCAGCCGCAGGAGTCCTGCATGCGTCCACCCTTGGCTGCACCAGCAGTCAGGGTGAGCCCCTCAGGTGGAGGGATCTGTTAATCTCTGTGTCATCCCCTGCTGTTGTCTCACCAGCAGAAAGAAAAGAGGTAAGAGTGAACGCCTGACATTTTGTACCAGGAACAGGCAGAGTGGGGGAAGGAGCAGGCAGAGGGGACTGTGGAGAACAGGTCAGGGAGGGAAACGGCAGGATGACAAAGGCAAGCACAGAGACAGTGGGGCAGATGAGGAGATGAAAAGTCCAACCTCCACCCCTTCAATATCCAGAATCAGTCAGAGATCTCTGGAGAGCAGCTGAACCAGCTCTGTTTCCATGAGGAGAGCTAGGAAAGATGAGATTAGGTAAATCCAGGTACCTGAGCAATCTGTTTAAATTCATTAGGCCCTGAGAAGAAACCCTCTTTTCTACATCATGGCTAACTGGGTTTTAGTGCTGGGAAACGGATGCTGTCTCTCAGTCACCTTCTTGGTTCTAGAAAGCAAATATGATCCCATCAGACTTACATGGTGTCACAGATGTACTCTGCAGAAGCCCTTGCCAGGGTGTGCCTCCCCTCACCATTCTCTGCATCTCTGCACCAACCATACAGTCTAAGTGCAGCCTGTGGCATTTCCAGGGAGCAGTGAGCTGCAGCCGCCCCATCTCTAAGCTTATTGAACTCGAGGGGTCTGCATTAGTGATGAATTTGTCTCACAGCTTTCAGTTTTTAACCCCTGAGATTAAAAAAAAGTTGAATAAGCACAATAAATGTTTCATTTTATAGCATCTAGGGCTTGTTGCAAGGAACCTTGATTCCCAGCACAAGCTGATTGTCAGATGTTTCAAAGGAGAATCTTTTGTCTTGATTTCTCTGCCTTTATCGAATTGTTTATAATGTAGGCCACAGGGTCTTTTCTGTCTGCTCAGTCGGATGTAGGTCAGCAGTTCAGTGGATTTAAATGAAAGACTGATGGCCAACCTCCAATTGGTTTGCATGGAAATGGCATTAGGCCAATTGCCCAGTTGTGGAATGTTATAAGAGCAGAACAGACATAATTATTTCCAAATTTGGCCACAATCCATATTTTATCCATATTTATCCATATTTTGCTGAAAATGGTCTTGTCTCCTTTGGCAAGAAATCCCCTGGGCAGAGAGCATATCCTTAGTAACTCACTGTTCTTGTACTGGGTATATACCACTGTATCATAGTGGGTGGAGTCTCCAACAAGTTCTCCTCTGTGGAAAGGCCAAGATGCATGACCCCTGCTAGTGATGCAGCTGTCTTCCAAAATCAGACCTCTGTCTCCTTGGCAGCCTGTCTCAAATGTTGCAGTTTATGAGATCTTTCACTGTTCTCTGAGCAGCAACTAATTCTTGATACAAAACCTGTTGGCAATAGCCTGGGTTTTTTGAGGAGCCAAGACTTCTGTGCGTATCATCATGTGGAGCAGGAGGGAGTTCCAGGAGCACTGCAAAGATCTCCAACCAGTCAAATGCTTGTTCTTCTTATTCAAAGAGGTGGTGGGATGTGAACCAGCTTTTGTTCAAAAATAACATAGGCATTTTAGCACATGACTGCCCCCCCCAAGCATGTCCTCTTGTACCTTCTGGGATCATTTTATCTGAACTGTGCTGATGGAACTATATTGCTGTCAGATGGCCCTTCACAGGGTTGCTTCAGGAGTGAGGAAGATGTAGACTGAACCTGCTGGGGTAGTTGTCACAAACTGACCTATTCTTCTCTTGCTTGTAGCCAGCCAGTAACGGATGGATGGTGTATCTACTTCGTGGCTGCTGATCCATGAGTCTTCTGATCTTTCTGTATAAATGTCTTCAGATGCAGTTTGACAGCAGGTTACACTGAGAAGATTTTTCCACTCTGCAGTTCTACATTATCAAGACATGCTTAAATTATCCTACAGGCTGTGCCTTCAGAGAGGCCTTTGTTACTTACACATCCCTGCTTTTGACTGACGATTTGTACACCCTTACTAGCTAGGCCACTTCTCTGGAGAGTCCACCTTTCTCAATCTGACAGAGATGCAGGCAGACAGAGCTCCAACACTGTGCTACACAGAAGAAACCCAGGGCGATAACCTGCTACAAAGCATGACAGAGAGTCACCGCGTGCTCGGGTTTGCCTTGGAGCTGGTTTGCTTTTACAGCGCTTTTACCAGTTTCCTCTGAGTCAGATTCTGTTATATGCACACTGTTGTGGTGCCTTTAATTCAGTTTAAGAGTGGATCAGATAGGTTTCTTCCCCCTTCACAATTATTACTTTGTTATTGCTCTGTTTTTTAACATGTGTTCTGGTTGCATCTCACAGCTACAAGCATGCCCCAGGGCCTGCTGCAGTTAAGTGTCTGTGGTGTGTTTTGCTGTCTTGATTGTATAGAAGGAGTCATCACTGCATTATAAACTTATCTGTATAGCTTTTCAAGGCTCATTCTTGCCTGTGGGAAACCTTCATGTGTGAAAAGTGTCAGGTTTTCTGTGGGATAGGCTGGACGGTTACACCCTGAGCTGCATCTTGCCATTTCTTTCCCTGCACTGGAACTGATAAGATTGAGCAGCAGATAGGAATAGATTAGAGCTGTGTTGGACCCCAGTCTAATGCTGGCCCTAGGTAAGCCTTGCAGTGGTCTCCAGGTTCCCCTTGGAAGTTAAATATTATGATATTGAATGAGTGAATTCCATGAAGAACAGGAAACAATCTCTGCAGTTGTGGCAGCTAGTGTGTGGGAAATATGTAGCATTTGTGTGAACTTTCGAGTACCAGTTTTATTCCTGTGAGTTCCTTTTGATCTAACACCTTGATGTTGAATTCAACCATTTCAGCTCCCAGAAAAGAAAAATGACCACCACAGGACCTTCCATGGTGCACAAAGGTGCTGTTTGTGCTTCCCATTGCACTGGTATTGCTCAGCTATGAAAGACCAAAATCACTGTTTTTACCAAGGCAATGGTTGCTAGAAGAGAGGGGTCTCCCTAGGGATGGTAGGTGATAAGTTGCTCTGTTGGTAGAATGCAACAAGCTCTAGTGATATCTACCTAACACACATATGTAGGCTTTGGACTCACTGGCATTAAAATAATTCTGAAGATTGGGAATAAATCTATGTGTGACTGCCTGTATGTATTTACACTTTTCTTGTAAAGGACAAAAAGAAAAAGAGATGCCTGTTTTTTTGATGATTAATATTGCTTGTCTGCATGAAGATTGTTTTCTCTGAGGCTTTTATGCATGGTCTTTTACAGCTAATGGGCTGCTCCCATGTAAGATTCTTCCAGAGGATACCGCAGAGGAGCCAGCTGCAATTAGAACCAAGAAAACTGTGTCCCAGTCCTTCTTTGTAATCTCATTCTTTGACTTCCATTATCTTTAAATTACATCCTTAGTGCTGTCACTCTGGCAGAGTAGGATCACCCTGGCCTTGATGTTTGCCCATGAAAAGTTTAGTATAGCCCTAACCTAGTTAGGAATCTGAGGGTTTTCTCCTTGTTTCCTTGGATTGTATTAAAATGGATTATCCTGATATGGAGACTGTAAAATAGGCATAAGTAGAAAAACCCCAAAATATTCAGGCACTTTTTCTCTATGCTCCAAAGACCTCAGAATCCTAAATGCCACTGGCAATAAAAAATGCCTGTGAATGCAAAGCGTTGTATTCCTGAAGTCTTCAGGTTTAACAAAATGAACATATCATTGTCCCTCGGTTGCTGCAGTCCATTAGAGCCTGTAGCCCCAAATCTTTGATCAGTCTTTAGCTGGACAAAGTAGACAAGGAATTTGAAGTGAGTTAGAACACATCAGGACTCCTGAGTTTAGCTAAGACTGCATATAAAAATAATATTGTCTTAGAAAGTGAAAAGCCTGTGTCCTGCATCTGCTGAGCAAGGGGTTTCAATCCAATGGTTTTTTCCTGTGTGCTGGCAGATTCACAAAATAGGATGCATTCTGACTGCAGCTAAGTAAACAGCTGGAGGAGTGTTGTCTCTGTGCAGAGCCACAGGACTGTTCCCTTTCCGTTTTCGGGCGCTCTGCCCATTCCCCATCCTTTGTAAAGGCTCTGGCCTTGTGGGAGGGTGAGCAGGCTCACGTACATGATCTGAGACTGAGCTCAACCAATGGTTTCTGTCCCATTCCCCCACAGGGCATCACTTAATACCTGGTACGTATACATTTTGGTAAAGCACTCCAAAACAGGCCAAATCAGACTTTATGTAGCTAGTGGTCATTCACCCATCCCTGGCATTTGGCCCTTTTGGATTGTCCTGCTCTACTCTGCACTGGCGCAGCCTCACCTTGGGCACCACAATATAAAAAAGACACTAAACTATTAGAGAGCATCCAAAGGAGGCCATGAGGATGGGGAAGGGTCTGGAGGAGAAGCTTTATGAGGAGCAGCTGAGAGCACTTGGTCTGTTCAGCCTGGAGAAGAGGAGGCTGAGGGGAGACCTCATTGTGGTCTTCAACATCCTCATGAGGGGAAGCAGAGGGGCAGGCACTGAGCTCTTCACTCTCATGACCAATGACAGGACTTGAGGCAATAGCATGAAACTGAATCAGGTGAGATTTAGGTTGGATACTAGGAAAAGGTTCTTCACCCAGAGGGTGGTTGATCATTGGAACAGGCTCCCCAGGGAAATGGTCACAGCACCAAGCCTGTCTGAGTTCAAGAACCATTTGGACAATGCTCTCAGGGCACATGGTGTGATTCTTGGGGTGTCCTGATGATCCTAATGGCTCCCTCCAGCTCAGCATATTCTATGATTCTATGCTAAAATGGTAAGCTCTGCACAAAACTGGCAAGGCAAAGCAGCTCAGGTCAGATTTGTTTGCTGCTGTAACCTCCTCAACATCTGTGGAGTACCAGCATTTTTTCCTCTACATTCAAGAGTTGGAGTCCACCAAGGAATGAAGGTTGAATACTGAAACATTTAGCACTTCCAGTTCTGTTTGTAAATAAAACCACCAGCCAAGAGCTGCTACTGTGTTTCTTCAGTTCCAAGAAGGCACTGCTCTGTGTCTTCCTATATATGCCAGTGCTGAAAAATCCAAAAAGGACAGTGACAAAAAAATTTACCCTCTTCAGTCTAAGAAAAGTGATAAATCTACTCTCTTGCAATACAGTTCTGCTTTATCTGGTTTTACTTTTAGTGGAAAGGGAGGCACACAGTGTTTTCTTATTGCCATCTGTTTCTGGCAATGCAAGACCTGCTTGCAAGCCACTTAAAGTTCCCGTAACCAATAATTACTTTGGATCTGGCTAATAAGAAACTCTGCTCTCAGCAGTATGGAAAGTAATTAAAAATAAATAAAGGTCACATGTTTATAGAGCCCTTCCCACATTATTAGCATCGCTATTTGATAGAGTGCATTGTTTCTTACTCCTGTGTGTAGAAGTTGCTTGCACTGCCTGTGCAATGCTGAAGAGTGATGTTGTGCAGGTGCTCTCTATGTGCCTTGACTTCTTCCAGGGCTTTTTATTCATATTTCTTTCCAAGCCTGACAAGACAGGTGAACCCCTGTGAAAGCAAAATTGCAAGAGGCTTCTTTATTGTGTTAGTTATGCATAACCCTCTGCCTTCAGCACTGAAAGCTTTTGCTGGTTTTCATTTTCTTAGGGTGGTAGTTTCTTTCCTATTAACAGATGCTAAAAGAAACATCTGGAGTCACCCATCTGTGGCCTGTTGTTTCCTGTTGTATATACCTTTTTTTTTTTTAACTTCAAACACAGGGTGTGTATGTGTGTGAAGAGGAGATCAGGCATCGACATTTGGGTGTTTGGTAGGAAGTGAATGTCCTCAAGGTTCTTTTATAATCATTGGAGCGAAGGCCTCTGGAAAACCATTCAGGGCATCAAAATTCTCTCTGCTAAATCATCTTCTGGAGAAGCATCTCTCTTTCCACTGCCTATATAGGGAACCCACAGAGACCAGACTGAATTACTACTGAAAGGTTTCCAGTTTTCCCATTAATGTAGTCACTCAGCTCCCCTGAGCAAAAAAAAATTGCACCAAATAGCACTTTTAAATCCTCACCCCAGGAAGCTGTTGACACATGTTCGAGTCACTCTACCACCCTCTCCCAATAAATGCATGTGTAATTTTATTTGTGTACGCTGGTTACAAGTTGCTGTGGAGGTTTTGGCACGCTGACATA
This sequence comes from Neopelma chrysocephalum, assembly GCF_003984885.1. Taxonomy (NCBI): domain Eukaryota; kingdom Metazoa; phylum Chordata; class Aves; order Passeriformes; family Pipridae; genus Neopelma; species Neopelma chrysocephalum. Next base: position 1,025,424 of record NW_020897762.1, on the reverse strand, counting down.
TACCTGCATGCCAACCGTCACAGCCTGTGGCTTCATGGCCGTATATGGAAGTTCACCTGTGAAGGTAACCAGAATCTCCCTTTGGATTTGTTTGAGGTCTAAACTAAGCAGCTTAGAAGATGGCAAATGGAGCTGCTGCGTGCCAGAGATGGGTGGCAGTCTCTGACAGTGACCAAATTGTGGCCTTCTCTTTGAAACCTGGCTCACATCTCCCTGAGTGCTATGAAGGATGTTTTTTCCTGCTGTGCCCTCTCCAGAACAAGACGTTCCCTGCGGAGCGGTGTGCTCTGAGAGACTGGCTACTCCCTTCCAGCACTGCAGGTAGAAAAAGATGGCTTTAACATAAAGGAAGACACGAAAATTATCTGGAGGCTGGCCAGGGGCAGGTGGGAACAAGCTGAGGAGATGGAGGTCTGTTTGGTCTGGTGATGTGTCTATGCAGATTTAGTACCTAAAATCCCTTGTGGGGAGAGAATGACACGGAAGGAGTCATTTGCTGCAGTTAATTGAGGGGGAGTTTCCTTAAGGCCAGTTGTAGGAAAGCTTAAAAGCACACATTTCAGCATAATTAGAGGCTTTTCTGAAATAAAGATAAAATTTGATATGCAAAGTCTGTACACTTGGATTTTGTGTTGTGCTACACCCCTGGAGTAGGCCTTTATCTTACCTTTGCATCAGGATGTTGGGTAATATACCACCACCTGCAATTTGCTTTGACTCTGGTGACTGTTAATTCTTACAGCGTGGATTGAAGTCATGTTTTAGAAAAGATCCCAGTTTGTTATGTGGTCATTAGGTTGAAAAGGTCTGGAGACCTTGAAAGAGGTGATCATGATGAAAGTGTATAGAAAGCTAAATGACATTGAGATGTTAGTTTATGGTCTTCTCTTAATTCATCCACCTATTAAATGATAAAAGGGCGCATAAATGAGACAGAAAAGAGGTACATCAAAGACAGACAGGAATTTTCTTTGCAAGTAGTATGTTGCCATTCATGAACAACATCCATATGCATAAATGTAACAGGATCCTGAAAAAGATCAGGCATTAAATATCCTCCAACACCAATTGCAATCACTGCAAATCAGTGATAAACACATAAAATTCAAGATTATTGAATAGGCTCCAGACTAATTCTACTTAAAGAGAACTGAAAGAAAAATCTGTCTGTAGCCAGCTATGCTATAGCTGTCTGTCACAGCATCCCTTGTGCTGTCCTCCAAAACACATTCCAGTTAACACAACCAAAGTTGTGAGCTATTTGGACTGCCAGATTTATCAAGTGCAATAGTCACCATGCTCCTGTGATGGCCTGTGACTATCAGTTTGTTTATACTGAATACACTAACAGTGTACACTATACAGGAAGATATCTATCTGATGCTACTTGAATGACTGCTGAATGCTCCAAGTGTACTTTAATCAGTTCTTCTACAAGTGAACTCACATTGTGCTCTACTTAGAGACACTTGGGTTGGCTCTTAGTGGAAAGGTTCAGACCTCCACTGGTCCTGTACAAGTCCTGTCTAAGCCAGCACAATTACAGGACTGGTAACCCGGCTGATATTATTCCCAGAGAGTCTGAAACAGATTCTCTGACATGAGACACATAAATGCTTTATGAGACATGTAAGTTCCCAGCAGATGCTGCCACACATGGACTCTGCACAGGCAGCACTTGGTTGCCTCACCACCAGCTTTGCTTACAGGCAACTTGGCCCTACCATCTCTCTGTCTGCCCACATCTGTGCAGGTCTGTGCCCACTAATAAGCCTTGTACTTCTGCAGTCTCAGTGAGATTTAGTGAGCCAGGGACCTCTGCACTATGATTTGTTGTGCAACAGAGGCACCCCAAACACAGTCTGCTGGTGGCTGAGGCCCAGGACTGGGCCCTTAAAGGATGTCTAGAGGTGGCCATCAGTTCTCTGTACTGGTACAGAGATCTAATTTCCTGTGTAATGGGACCAGGTCTGATCTGCAAATGTATCATCTTTTCATCCTGGAAAAGGAAAAGATTCTGTTTTTCACAGCTTCCCTTTCAGACTGGCCAATGTGAGCCACAAATCCCTCAGAGGACACTCTTCGAGGTAAAACTGCTGTGCTTGCAGTTGTTGAATTTCTGAGCTGTGCATTCCTGCCCTTTCCTCCTACCCCAAACAGTGAAATGTTTGCTGGCACTGTCCAGGAATTCATCTGTTGGCATTTTAATATGCATGTGTATGATCATCCAATTGCCACAGTTACACTGTGGGAATCTTGTTTCTAAAAATACACCAATCTCTGCTGCTCTCCAACACTAGCATGAGATAATGTATCATGTTCCCTAGCTGCCAGTGACACACAGAAAGAAAGTAATCAATACAGCTGGCAATGCATAAAGACAACAACAATTATAATTACAACTAATTTCCCTTTCACTTTAAAACATCATCTTCTAGCCTGCATTATCACAGCTTCAGCTGTACAATGCATTAAGACAATCACGTGCTTTCTTTTGCTAAATAGAATCCTGTTATTTTGCCTAAGAGCATCTTCTGAATAGCTCAAAGAGGTTAGGGTTTATTATGGGAACCTTTAACCAGTTCCTACTCTAGCAGGTACTCAGTTGCTATCAATCAATGTACTTCCACCAAAATTGAGAGAGATCAGCCTGTTTTCATCACTCAGGTTGTGATTGCTGTATTTTGTCTAGGGAAACGTGCACATCATCTTTTGAATTTAAGGTGCAGCAAACTCCCTGCCAAGAAACCTGGTCTTGTTCCAGCTTCTCTTCTGCATTATTTAAATAGTAATTGAAGGCACTGTGAGTCAGTGGAAGCTGCAAAAAAAATTGACAGAATGCCATTCATTTTTACTATTATAAAAAAAATCATATTTTGGAAGGATTTTGCATTACAAAGAGTCCCTCTGATCCCAGAGGAGCTACACAGTGTATAGCATTACTCAACTTTACCATTGTATATTCTGTCCCAAAATAACATGTCTGCCTGGTGAGCAAAGGAGGGGGCTTGGGAGCCTGAACTTCAGTGTTGTAACCAAAAGTCACAGTGATGAGACATTGTGTGCCAATCAGTGCATTCCAAATTACAGCACTGATTGCTGAGAAACGGCTGTTGCATCTCTGTTCTTCCCTCTCCCTGCCTGTAGGATAACAGCAGTAATACTAGAAATGGCAAGGACCATTCATGAATTAAGATGAATTTTAAATTTTGTCAATGCTTTGAAGTTCTTCAGTGAGCAGCACTAAATAAGATATACCTTGGTTGGTGTCTGTAGAAGACACATAAAGGTCTGAAGCCACAGAAGAGTTCCTCTGATATTCCTCCATCAATGGTTCTCTCTCAGGGAGAGGACTGGCTACCTCTGAGAAAAGGAAGTGGAAATGGAGGGGAATGGATGTGGAAGCTGTGTTCTGCCTCCATGTAATAATCCAGAGCTGTTCCCACCTTTGCCCCTCAGTGTCTCTTTAATACCCACTGTAGCTCATTATATCTTTCATGCAAAAATAGGGTGTAAAAGGAACTTCCCTATCCTTGCTGACGCCTTTGTACTTTTAAATCAAAATATTTTGTTTTCCCCTGGAGATTGTAGTGAATCTGTTGCTTTCCTGAGAATGGATTTTTCTTCTACCTAGAGCAACATTTTGTTCTTAGTACTGGTTTGTATCTCTTCTAGACAGCCATTATCTGTGCCATTGAATAGAAAATTTCTTAGAGAGCAGCGAGGAAAGAATCCTCTTTGCCTCTTGGAGCACGCAGTGCTGGAGCTGCTACTGGAGCTTGTCATACATTACAATACTGTCAGCACTGGCTTTTTGCCCATCAAAGGGGTTTTTGGAGCCAGGCAAAGGCAGAGCCACTGAACAGTGTCAGAAAGCTCCAACATCTTCGTCCATGCTTGGCCACAGAATGGAGCTTTTCTTCTCTGCTCAACAGAAGCAACACCTGCCCGTGGCCTCTGGCACCCAGGGAGCATGGCTCTGCTGTTAGCATCAGATTGCTTAGCTCTGAAAGCCTCCTCTTTGCTGCTTAGATTTACTGTTCAGCTTCAGTGAAATTTTTCTAATTAACCAGGCTTTTGTTCCAGCCTCTCAGAGTCACAAGGAAGCCCTGTTCTGCCAACCAGGAGTCAGCATAGCTCTGGTTTGCTGTCGCTCCTGACTGCTGGGGGAGACTAGCATGTCTCCTTCTGCCGAAGAGAGCTGCTGAAAGACACCTCCTTGTCAGGGTCTTTCACAGAATGACCCCTCCTGGCATCACAGCCCTGGTCTAGCAAGGCACCAGTGAGGAAACTGAAGCCTCAAAACCTGAACAGGATGAGAAATGTGCAGCTTTCAGAGAACGCTGGAGCCAATGTGATGTTTCAGAGCCAGCCTCTATTCTTAGAAGAGTGGTGAAAGTCATAATTTAAAAATAAGATCCAGTGCAGCGCTAGCAAAGAGTCATATTCATGGTATTTCTGTGAGTAAATCACTCAACATGAATTGGCTTGGCTTGAAGCTCAGAAACACTCCACCAAAATAAAGCCCAGCTGCGAGGCGTCCACAGTACTGATCCAAACGGGAGAGAAGTACACATTGCACTTGCCACATCAGGTGCTTTGCCTTTCCCCTAAACTCATGTCTGTAGTTTACTCAGTATTACAGGTCAAATGAGAGCTTTCCAAGGGCCTCTGTAGGAGTTAGCCCATGCAAGAGGTGAAATTTGATGTATCTATTCCCTCTTCCGAAAATCCCTCCCAGGCACTTCAGCTGCTGTGGTTCTGCTGTCTGATGGGGAATAGATGCTGCTTTTATACCATTCACAGCCATTTCTGTTTTGCATCGAGGTTACCAAATGCTATGTTTTATCTCAGAATCTCTAGATGTCCCCTCTTAGAGTCATGTGTAGTAAACAAAGGCCCAATCTTGGGCTGGCTTTGAGCAGGGATGGCCACAGATTGATGCTCATGGGTTAGAGGTAGGATGAATTGATGCTCATGGGTTAGAGGTAGGATGAACTTCATGTGGAGCATCTGAATCACAGTCATTTTATGGGGAGAAAAAACAAAGAACTAGCTGTATTCAAATCCTGTTCATCTGTTGCTTTAGTGCTGTTTGAATTTTGAGGTTTCCCACAGAAACCTCACTTGTTTTTTACAGCCATGACTGGATGGAGGGCATAATCCTTTCCCACTTGGGTCACACAGAATTTTTCCAGTAACTTTAACTGAAAGAAGCTGAGACCTTATAGTTTCCTCTTGCATTTAATCAGGCCAATGTGAACTTCAGTTAAGATGATGCCAACAAGTAAAACACTGGATCTCATAATAATGTCCATCTGGAGCTGATTTAGTGGTTTTACTCACCATGTAACATTCGCCTATGAATCCAGTCCCACCAGAGTGAGCTGGAACACCTGTGAGTTAAACTGCTGTTTTATCCTGTGCAAAATGATCAGTGACCTGTTCTCACGGCCTGGCTGTGAGGTCTGAGTCGTGCCTGTTAATTCCTGAGGCTTACACTGCCCAGTGATGTCAGCAGGAGTCTTGTAAGAGTCAGCAAGATGTTCTTTCCTCTAATGGAGTTATTTGATTATTCTGTATAGTGCATCTAAGCTGTAAAGCAGTTTTACACAAGCTGCTACCAAAGCTGCACTTCCCATTCTAAAGTTTCACACTACAGTTTTATGAGGGAAAGAGTTAGCTACATCTGGAAAACAGTCAGAAGAAAAAAAAAGCCAGAAGTTAGAGAAGTCAAGAGGGTATGTAATGAGCATTAATAGTTCAGACAGAAGACAGGACAACCTAGTGAAGATTTCATGTTTTATTGTTATTAAAAGTTCATTATGAAATCAGCACAACACATAAAAATAGATCTGTGGTGAATGGTACATATTACTGTTATTGCCCGGTCAGTTTGTGCACAATCTTACTTTGTAAAATCAGAAGGTAATGAAAACAAGACATTTCATCAGGGAACTGTGAAACCAGTGTTTCTGCAGCAGAGAGAGGCCGTGCTTCCTGTTGACTCTACCCAATGTATAGTGCAGACAGAAATAGTCCTCTATTCATACTTAAAAATAAACTCAGTTTTAGAGTATGCCCCAGCTGAAAATAACCGGAGAGTGAGAGCTAGAAATAACTCTTTTCTTAGGGACCTATTTCCATGAAAGTCAAAGGGATTTTTGACATGGATTTTAAAAGCAGCAGGACATGGTTATTTGTTGACAGACAGATGGAGAGGCCTAGCAACAGGAACTAGGGAGGACCCGTGGCAGAGTAGGAGTTTATTATTTAGATCTTGCACATGCTGCTGAATCTCCTTGTTCTAGTAATTGTCTATGTTCATAACAGCAGTGATTGCTGGGAGGAGCTGGGAGGGTGTATCAAAGCCAGATAGGGCGTCTGCAGCTCATTTTTTCTCCCTGTTTGGGTTGGCCTTGGTTTTAACCCCGCACACCATTCATTGCAAAGTGACTTTCACCTGTACACTTTCTGATCCACGTGATAAAATCAGAACAATACCCACCATTAGAAAAAACCCTCACCAGGTCACTTACTGTTCCTAGACTGGTGTAAGCTTTTCTTCTGAACTTCTGTGCTTATCACAGTGGGTATTTGGGGCTGCCTTCAGCCTGATTCTTGTGCCTTATACTGTCATATTAATTCCAGGGGTGCTGGGAGGTTGTTAACTGGCTCAGCAGAGTTCTGGTTCTGCAGTTTTCTGCCTGGAAAGGTCTCTGTAACCAGCCTCAGCGCAGAAAACAGTGCTAGAGTTTTCTGTGGGTCGTACTTCTTGTGGACAGGAGGCAAAGTGAGCCCCATGTCAGATAAATGCCTCTCTTACATCAGACGAGTAGGAACATGAATCCATTCATGCCTTCCAAGCTCATAAGCAATGCTGATTTTTTGCCATGTGTCCTGGCAGGGGTTTGCAGAAGGTGGCAAATAAAAATGTGCCAAAAGCCCATCCCTGGGAAGCTGTCCTGCATCTCCACAGCCTGTGCTCCTGTCTGGTTTTGAAATGCCCAGCAATGCCCTCTGAACCCCTGCTCTGTTAGGGCTAAAGACTGTCATGCTACTCCAACCTCACCAAAAAGCTGAAGAGTGCTATGGCTACTCTGGTCTTGTTTCCTCCATGGTGAATAGTTTGAAATCCAAAGATAAAAATCTCAGTGCTGCTCCCTACATGAAAATCTCTGGGCTTCAGTCTCAGCCTCACAGCAGAAGAGTGACAAGGGTGGAAAGCTGGCACAGCAGAATGGTGAATCAGGCTCTCCCTTTGGTTTCCAGGCTGTTTACTCAAAGCAGCCCTTGAGAAAGGTGCAAGGCCTCAAGCAGATGTCACATTCAACCGGTTTAGCAATATTACACCTATTTGTGCTCAAACTAGTCAAGGAGGGGAGGGAGAATATAATATGTTAGTGCAAGTTCTCATAGACAACACATGAATATTTGGTACAAAATGTTCTTACAAGGTGGGGCAAACATTTCTAATTGTGACACAAAAAGAAGGTATTCTGTAACAGTTTTAACAACTTGTCTGTGAAAAAGCATTTAGGTGAAATATGTTTAGACACAGACTACCTCACATGACACTGAAATATTTCAAGGCTCTGAGTAGGCAATAACCTAGTTTTGGGGTTTTTTAAAATCAAATCAGCTTTATCACAGCCAATCCCAAGCAAAATTAAATAATTTGGTTGTGGTTTTTTTGGTTTGGTTGGTTTTTTTGTTTGTTTGTTTGTTTGTTTTTTAGTTTTTCCTCTTTGGAAAAAATAAAGCTATGCTAAGTTGAGTGATTCCACTGCACATGGATTTTACCCATTCAAGGCTTTTTTAATTTCAGAATCAACTTCCTCATTCAGAGGAAACTGCAGAAATATTCAGCTAATAAATTTTAGCACAAGGTTTCAAAAGTTGCTTTACACACTCCTTAAGTCCTGAAGATTTGCAGCTTCCAAGAAGCTCACAGACTACTTGTCTCTACTGAAAAACCTGGCGCAATTTGGAAATAGTCTTTATTTCAGATCTATTAGGACTTATATTCAAAATGAAGATCTGAATAATCCCTTAAGTTGTGGAGACCTAAAAATTCAGATATAAATTTTGCAGCACAGTCTCCCACCTTAAGCATTTGAAATTGGCTCAAGGTCCAACTGAGCAGAAACAGTTAAGGCCTCCGTTTTCTCTGACTTACACTGCACATGCAAGTGTTCTGCAGTTGCTTCTTAACATGATTAGGCAGTGTAAGCCAAGCACCTGTGGAAACAGCCCTTGGTGACATAGACATCATCCTTTCACCTGCCATTGCCTGGTAGTGCCCAAGAGCAAAAGAAAAATAAAAAGGCTTCCAAGCAGGTGACAAGTAGATAGATAGATGTGGAAGCCTTAACTGTGACTTTCTGCCCTTTCCTGAGCTCTCAGCCAAACCACAACCCATCAGCAGAGGGTTCACAGCCCTTCTTGCCTTGAAGCCTGGCTCAGAAACCACAACGGGGCAGGATCAGGTGGTGGGCACCGTGGTTGGTGAAGTTATGCAAAGGCAAAACCAGAAACAGGGTTAAAAAAAAAGCATTTTCCCCAGACAGAAAACTCCTGGAGTGGGAACAAATGGGAGTGCCCAGCACAGCAGCTGGGAAGAGGAGCAAGGCAGGATCAGCAGGCCCTTGCTCCCACCAGAGATGGCACTGACAGGTGGTGCACCGAGTTCACCTCAGCATCCCTGGGGTAGGCACTGCACTGTGCCGAGACTGCGCGGGAGAGCAGAAGTGTGAGGGCTGTGAAAATTCAAGGCAGCCAAATTGCTTTTCCTAGGATACAGCGAAGGCATGGAAGGGGAAATCTCTATTGGTATGCTGTCAGGGAGATTTCCTTTGGGTTTGAGCTACTGTAGGGTCGAGATGCTACTCTCTCCTGCCTCCTACTTCTGGCCTCAGGCATTGGCCCTTCATCAGCAAACCTGGCTTCTCCAGTTGGGAGAAAGCACTAGGCACAGAGGGTGCTAAATTTCTCTCCAAACATCTTCTGCCTGCATCAGCTTTGGAACCATAGATCATTTCCAAGCTGGAGAAAAATCCAAAACACCTCATGTAGAAGCACCTTTCCCTTGGATTTTTATTATCATAATTTTTAAGAATATATTTTGTACCGAAACACTGTCAGCGTTTTTTATACAATGGAAAATGACACAGTCATCATGTATCATGTAAAAGAGTAAAAACAGAGCAAGACAGGAACATTTCAATTCAATCTGGAGTACAAATAGAATCTGATGTAAAGCTTAAAAGCCACACACCAGATAAAAAAGTCACCCAGAAAACAACAAGTTCTCTCTTAATTTGGAAGTAGGAAGAAAAGTCAGGGAGTGTCAAATGTTAAGGCTAAAAATTGAATTTTTAACTTGTATTTTATAGGTGGCAGTCTGATCCTTAATTCATCTGGAGTAGCAGCAACAACCCCCCAGCTTTACAAAGAGATTTGCACTTGCATGAAATAAGAATCAGGCTTCTATGCTCAGAGGACTCTGATTGACCTCAACAGGCTTTGGACTAGAGCCACAGTTGGAATTTCAGCTTGCAGTCTAAGGCTTCTTAACTGCAGGCCAAATTAGCACAAAATGAGGCTTTGCATTGGCATTCTACCCTTAACTTTGGATATTCCAGTTCTGGTGGCTTTAAACCACAGTTTTATTGCAGGTTTAACACAGTTCTGTTTGTGAGATTCTCCTCTCTCTTTTTTTTTTTTAATACTGTGCTACAAAGGATGTTTTTTATAGTCTGTGTTTTAGTCCTTATATTATGTGTTTTCAAAATTGCCTAAATGTATGTTTATATCACAATTATAACTACTCAGAAAGACCCACTACAGTCCATTGTGAGCAGCCAAGGAAAAAAGTGTATTTAGTCCTAAAGAAGTCAAGAAAGTGGCTGTGTTCATTTATAGTGTAGCGCAATGACTGTGTTTATACACCTATACCTACTATTTTAAAAGCTACTTGAAAAGTTATTCATGTGCAGTAGCTGATTTTCAAGCATTAATAACTTGGCTGTCTAGACAAGTTTTAATTGTCATATCAAAGGCCAAATATGTTCTCAAACAAGTGTAAAGAATCTCCCATCTCCCTTGGAAAGAGCCTGGTTCTCTTTCTGAACTAAGAGATTGCCAAATTCAACTTTTTCTCAGGTTATAAAAGCACAGTTAAACCTACAAATTTGGGTTTTAAGTTTTTAAAAATGGATCGACTTCAACTCAAACCTATCCTGTGCAGCAAAGTTAGTAAGCCCTGAAAAACAGATCCTCGTGAATATGCGGAGTTCCCCCCACCAGCCACCATGCCCACGTTTTCCCAGGGCCTAGAGGGCTCCACCAAAACATAACTAAATGTTCAATAGGAAACATGGTTTTTTTCAAGAACGATATGTAAAGTTTACCCAAAGAACCTCAGACATTTTGTACATTCAAAATGTTTACACGTTGCCGTTCCTAACCGCCAGTAAGATTGTTCATTTTTTACTAATAATACATACAATGAGTATAAATAAATAAACTACAGAGAAGCTTTAAAAATTGTATTAACAATACGTTGTGCAAAAACTCATAACGACCTACATTCTATGCAAATACCCTGACTAAAATACACAGGCTGTGTCCACACACCCTCAGTCAGTTTTTGCACAGCCCTTGGGCCAAACCAGCAGCTGGGAGCAATCAGCAGAATTCCACTGCAAGCTGCGGAGGCAATGCTGATTTACACCAGCAGAACAGCAGGCCCCAAGGTGCGTGCAAAAATGCCATAGAAATCAGTGGGAATTGTGCTTGACTAAGGACTAGACAGTTTGATTGTACCCCGTTAAAGTGAGTGGGAGTTTTGCCATTGATTTCCATGGAACCAGGCTCAGGCCCCGGGTAAGGACGTCAGCACGTGGCCCTATGTTGTGCTACACTACTCCACTTCAGTGCAGAAACAATATTTGCAAAAGAAAAACTCGTTTTTGTTGTCACTACTGTTCAGTAACCGGTTTTAGCGCTGCATTTCAGAAACTGCATTTCTGTGAGATTTGAAACAAAGACTGCAAGTCTTTCTGAATCCATTCCAATTTGATTATCCAGCACAGGTGGGCTATTTTGATCCAAGAAAAACGGCTCAATGTCTATTAACCAACAGTGCTCTTCATTAGGATAAAAAACAGCCCAATTCATCGGCACAGGAGTGAAGAACTGCATGCGGAAAAGGAACAGGGCAGCCTTCCTACCATAGCTGTGTCCAGAGCTGGCTGTCACTGCTCCAAACGGACGATGGCACCTGAGCTGGTTTGGAATCTGCAGTCCTAACAAGCTCAGCCCAGTTTTGTAAGCTGAAGATCTCCATTTATCTTTATTGTGTCAATTGCTGACAGTGTTTCAATACGGTGGTAAAAATCAAAGAGCTGATGTCCATCCACAAATATTCTAAAACGGGGATGCTCGCAAAGTATCTCAACCTGTAAAAGATAAATTGTTAAAGCACGTTGTTCGCAGTGTAACTGGAAAGTTATTTCACAGCACACAAAGATCACTTAAAGTAGTGTTAGTGCAGTTACACATTGTGCTACTAATGTGCCACACAACAGCCAGGGCTGAGACCAGTTTTCCCCCTTGACACCAGTTACACTGTGATGGATCTGCTCTTACTGCCCAGGGACATTAATCCAATCTCACGCTGTCGTAGCCGTAAGCGCACTGGAACCCAGCCCCACTGGCTACTGGGAGGTTTTGCCTCTTGGAATAATGCCAGAAACAGACTCAAACCGCTAATCACAGGAGGAAGAAATTCTATCTCCAACCCAAACCTTGCATTCCTTGCTACTTTTTTTTCCCTTTTTTTTTTTCCTCCAGAATAAGGCAGCAGTTCCCTCTGCAATGCTTTCCACACTACTGTTAATTTACTGGAAGGGAGCGAATATGGAGCAGGGAGATAGGTTTGTCTTTCCCTCCCACATATACAGAGCTCCTGCAAAACTAAAAAGCCTTCACTCCTGTGGCTGCAGACAGCCCAGGACTCCTTGCTGGACTAGACTCCATCCTGGGGCTGCAGTGAAGGAGATGCAGTGGAGGATTGCTTGAATTCAGCTGGGCAGTTTGCACGAGGCACAAACCAGATCAGGGAGGGACACAGCTCATCCCTCCTCCTGAGAGACCTGCAGAAATGCTCTAGAAAAGCAATAAAGCCTGGAGCTGAACAAGCTTGGACAAGTTGGGAGATTCCTGACATTAGGGGTGGCTTGAGAGGGTGTCCCGTCGTTATGCTCTGCTGGAGCTGCCCCGGCAGGAAGCAGGGACATGAGGGCACGGAACATGCGCTTCTTGTGCAGGCCTTTGGAGACCTCCAGGTCTGGACAGGCTAAGGAGAAAATCTGCAGGGGAGCCACGTGCAAATCCTGGGTCATTTCAAGAGGTTGTCCAGAGTAAAGTGCTGCTTCCAGGCACTTGACTCTGCTGCTATTACAGCATATAAAAATGCGAAGGGGGTGACAAACTGCCTGAGCCAAAGCCCAACTGACATGGAGCACGTCGCACTGGGAGAAGTGGCAGCTGACAGTCCAGGAGAGCTTAAACTCCTGGACACCTGGTAGTGCACCAAGCAGCAGGGAAGGGCCCGTGCTGCCACGTAGCTCCTGTGTCACTGCAGCAGGCGCAGCCAGCCCGAGGCCTTGTTATGTAAAAGATATGGTTACCCTCAACCCTGCTCACAGTCCGCTTCTCCAGATCACCCGGGGCCACGCCAGAATGATAATTGGACTGGGCCACAAGTAATTGGCAAGAACACTTAATAGTCTAATTTATTCACGGAGAGGGAGACCATCAAAGGTACAAAGTCAGTTGGAAGCCTAAATTCCATTTGGGAAAAAAAGAGAAAAGAAAAAAAGAAAAGGGGGGAAAGAACAACTCCCCATCTACAGTATCTCACAGTAAACATGCAATGCTGCTATCCTCCAACATCAACTGCCATTAGTGGGACACCCACAAAACATGCTCTGCGTAATTTGTCTGGCTCATCTGAGGGCCCAGTCACCACCCAGTGCAGCAGGCAGTGGAACCCTCTCAGCTGGAGCAGGACCCAGCCTCCAAGTCTTTTCAAGTGCATTTCCCACACCACCAAAGGGTGTTGCCAGTTCTGATGGGAGAGTTTGTAGAAGCAAGTAGAGCGCAACCAATTTGCAGCAAAACCAGTCACAAACACCCTCTTAAAGCCCAAGCATCTGAGGAGATGGTGAGCTTTTGGGGCTGGGGGAGATTATCTTGGGGGCAAGAAGGATTAAGAGAGTTTGGCAGCTGGTCAGAGCACTGGCATTTAGCAGAGGGGCTAGTGAGGTTTTGCAAGAGGGGCGGGGAGGAGGAGGAGGAAGGTTTTTCTGGGTCAGCTGCATGGAAAAGGCATGCAGCCTTTTTTCCTCAATGTAGTGAAGCAGCCCTCTGCAGCCACATACTTTGTTAGTCCTGATTTGCAAAGACATCTTCATGTAACCATAAACACTACAGATGGGAATCTGCTTCTAGGTCAACCCAGTCCATCCACAGTGCCACAGCATTTCCCAGAACACCATTTTCAAGTGACTACAGACTTAAATTTGATGGGAGGTTTAATCCCAGGGTTCAAGAAAGAATACCACTATTGCTTAGCCATTTAATCTGCTAACACGAAGAGCTACGGTCAACCTCTACGGAACATCCCTGGAGACAAAGGATGAACATGATCCTTATTAGCCGCACTAAACTGCCAACACTATGTCCATTAAAAAAACCATCAAAACATACAGCAGTCCCACAGATCATTTACATTCTCCAGTAGTAACTTGTAATGCACTAATAACATAGAGGTACTTTTTAATATATAGCTATAAAACTAAGCTCAGGAAGTTGGACTTCATCACACAGTATTACAACCTCCGACTTGTCATAGCGCCCAGGTGAGGTGTCCACAGCCCCATCAGAACTGCCTGCAGCTGCACGTAGCAGCAGGATCCCTGCACAACTTTTGATGGATACAAACAAATCAGCAACTGGTGTCTCAACAGGAGCAGTGCGGGCTGTGATTTCATGAAAGCCAAGTCAGGTTCTGCTGCAACTCAGATCAAATGACACTTTATCGGATACGGTGTAAGCTGCTGTCATCCTGGTACTCACCCTAAAAGGCTGGTCCGGTATAAATGGAAAGTAAGGAATAGACGACTGCTCTTCCCCCCATTCTCCGGCTACACAAGAGTTTCTGACAAACTGTCTGTCTGTAAACACAGCTTTCAGTTCTATGGCTACATCCGCAGGAGGATCTTCTGACTCCCCGCAAGTCAGGCTGATGCCAAAGCTGCAACACAAACAGAACGGCTCTCGTTCAGCCAGGAAAAAACCAAATAAGCCCCAAATGCCGCCCAGGTTCATTTCTCAGCTTATTAAAGCCATTGGTATAGCAGCACAGGGGGGATGACAGCTCAGCTCGTTCAGAGAAACCCTGAAAGCTCAGCAGTGACAGGAACATGGTTATGGCATATATATATATATGTCTGTGTGTGCATGGTGGTGTACATATATGTGTACATATAGGCATATATATATGCTCTATATGCTCCTTTACTCCCAAGTGAAAACGGGATCCCTTGAAGAAATGCCCCCTCTATGGGTCAAAGGAGAAATCAGCATGCTATATTTAAAATGATAAAAATAATCCTTTCCAGAAAGCAGGGATCCGTGTGTATGTGTACGTGCGTGTGGCCGCTCCCCCATCTCCCCCTGGCCGGGCCCAGGTGTTACCTCTCGGGGTTGAGGTCCACTATGCCCATAACTAAGATCTTCTTTCCCGGCCTCATTCCTCCTTTGATGTGCCCACAGAAGGGGACGATCTGGAAAGGACAGGGGGAAGGTGGCGAGGGTCAGCTCGGCATCAGCAGCGGCCGCCGTTTTGCAGCCGGGGCGGAGGAGAGGGGGGGAGTAAAGGGGTTAAAAAAATAAAATACCGCCCACCCCCCACCCAAAAGAAAGAAACCAAATAAAGGTGATTTACCAAGCGAGGGAAGTACACATCAGCTTGCACCGGGGATCCCAGGGAGTTGTTTAAATGCCCGTCCTCTATTTTCTGCAGGTAGAAAGGAGAGCGCTGAGGCAGGGCCAGGCGCAGCCCCCCCGCCCCCGCCCCGCTCCGCAGGTGCCCTGCCCGGCCCCCCCGGCTCCGTCCCGGTGCCGGTCCCGGTGCCCGGGCGGGGGGTGAAGCCGCACTCACCAGCGCGTCCCGCTCGGCCACGGTCCCCGCCATCTTGTGGAAGCGGCGGCGGCGGCGCTGGGGACAGGGCGGAGGGCGGGGGAGAGGGAGGGAGGGAGGGAGGGAGGGGGGCTCTCTGGCAGCCTCGGCGGCGGAGGGGCAGCGGCGGAGCCCGAGCGGAGCCGGTGCAGAAGTAGGAAGGCGAGGAGGAGGAGGAGGAAGAAGAGGAGGAGGAGGGGAGGTGGCAGGCTGGCTCTGCCTCGCCCGGCGGGGAGCCCAGCCCTTGGCCCGAGGGGGAGCCGGGCAGGGCGGGGCGGGGGCCGCTGCCGCTTCCTCCGCTCCGCAGCCCCGCGGCGGGGCCCGGCCCTCGGGCAGCGGGGGGACCCCGGCCCGCTGCTGCGGTGGGGGGACGGCGGTGGGCTCGGGCTGGCGGGGTCCGGGACCCTCACCTGGCACCTGCAGGTGATGGATGCCCTGAGAGCGGCCACAGGAGCCCCACGGCCCTCATGTCAGGGAGCACCTTTATGTGTGAGCTTGGACACCTCGGCGAAGGCGAGGTGTCCTGGATGACTCCTTCCCCTTCTCCAGAGGTGGCTCGGCCGCTCCGAAATGAACCCCCACCCCGCTCCCCTCCGTGCCCCATGGCGAGGACCCTCAGGGGGCCGATACCCCGAGCGGGGTCGGTGGGCAGCGCTCCCGCCGGAGGGCGAGGGGAGCCCAAACCCGCCGTCCCTGCGGCCTCGCAGCGGGGCGCGGTAATTGCATAAGCCGGTGGATGCCTGTGGGGAGCTCCCACTTGACGTGCAGTGTCCGTAGTTATGCAACGCGGTCGTGTCTGCGGGGAGCACCGGCCGAGGCCACCAAGCCCTGCCCGTGCCATGCCAGGAATCCCTCGCCTGGACCACAGCAGGAGTGACTTGTGCCGTCAAACATGCTGTAATGATCGTGTTGACGAGTTCGGGGTCCTGGGCGGGGGGGGGAGAATTGAGGAAGGCTTTCTTCCCGCTTCCTCACCGCTGGGGTTTGATGGCATGAGTATCTCTTTAGAAACGTGACACAGCAGATGGACTCGGCCCTCGCTCTGCAGGACCTCGCACAGTTCCCTTGGCTTTTCGAGCCTCGTGCCTGCACACTGGGGTTGGGTTGGTCGATGCCGCTGTCCTTCTTCCTCTGAGGCGCTGTGAGGATTAATTACATTGAGTAAAGTGAAGTGGAAGAAGCTAAGTCACTGCAATATTTAGGGTTTCAATATGACTGTGTCCGTTGGGAAACGCTTGCAATCAGTGGGTGATGCCATCTGAGAAATCAAGAGGTACTGAGAGTGAGTACAGATTGTGCAAGTGTTTAGACACTTGGCTAACTTTTTCAGCAGTGCCCACTAATTTGGGGATGTTTTCATCTCTGGATGCCCAGCTGGAGATGGCTCACAGAAGCTTATGTTTGAGCATACAGCTCTGCTGTAAGTCATGTGCTGAAGTCATGGCTTCCTCAGGTGTACCAGCACAGCTGGGCACGAGGGCAGTGAGCATCCCTGTGGCCCAGGCCTCAGCATGGGAAAAAACACTGGACTCCTTTCTTCATGCCGAATCATTGGGTGTCAGCCACCACCACATGGAAAAACATCTTGCTTGTATACTGCCAAGAGACTGAATTCATAAATAGTGCAGTAACATGAACCCATCACACAACACAAACAGCTGGCTTTCGAGTGGGGAGGTGAGTGCATTCACAAATTCACTGCAAAGTGCAACTGGAGTTAGCTTGATGTCAGGTCCTGTGTGCTGCTTACCTCACCACAATCTGATGCCAACTGCATTATGCTTTTTTTTCCTGCTGGCCTAAGAAAGAACAGAAATCACCCTGAGTTTGTTTGTTTGTTTTTTTTAAATTTAGTTGTATGGTGTTACATATTGTCCCGAGAGCTCTTTTCAGAACCCCTTGTCTTCTCTGCTGTACAGGGAGCCACTTTGTTGGATAAGATTAGATTCATTGGACATAAAATCAGGCCAGCCAGTTATTTGTGCCAAAGCACAAACTTATGAAGAGAGAGGTAATCATTATGTCTTTGTTTTGTAGCTAGTTTTAATTGAACTTTTTCATTTCAAAATAATTAAATAGCAAGACTTGTCTATTTGGCTGGCTGCTTTGCCTTGTGTTTGTCTTTTTGGCATGTTTTCTGAAAACTAGCACAAATGCAGCATTTATTTTGTTGGCCGTGGATTGTCTGGAACAACCTGCACTATGAAATTATGGTGGGAGAGGACATTCATGAGTTTTTAAGGCTCTCGTGGTCTGTGCCTTTGTGTTTCTGTGTCTCGTTCTCCTCTTGCCCTGTAACAGCCCAGGAGGTTATTGAGAATCCCGTGTACAGTACAAACAAGGTGAGGCAGCCAGAGCAGGAGCTCTGCCTCTGTGTGCCGCTGTCCTGCCTGCGTGATGGTCACTCCTGTGGTTTCTCCAAGAGAGGTATTCTCCAGCAGAAGATCACCTGCCTCTGCATTGCCCAGCAGGCTGTGGACCAGGGTTCCATTTCTGGAATGGCAGCACCGTGCCTCTCACCCATGGAGGGGCTTCCTTGAGACCCAGCTTCCCAGCCCCTCTGCAAAGATCCGCAGGCTGAGTGCTGCACCTGAGCTCCTGTACTTGTTCTTCTGAAAAAGGAGAGGTCTGAGCCAAATCTGTTCCCTCACTCATGTAGTCCTTGTTAAATCATCTTCACAAAATAGTATTTTTCCCATTCAGTATTTTTAACAGCCTTCTTGGCAGGGAAGCTCTTGAGTTTTCATGCTTGAGGGCCTGAGCTTGCAGACCTTGTGGCAGTAACTGGAGCAACATGATAAATATTTGTGCACCACTGAAGTAGTGCTGAAGTACAAGTTACCAGACTTGTCCGGTTGACCAAGTGCAAAAAATCTTTTGGATAGGTATTATCTTCAGTTTCTTGGTTTGTACAGCTTTTTGCCCAGTGGGAGCCTGGGACTCTTGAAATACAGAGAATCATATAAAGATTAAAAAGAAGTGACATGATGTGAACATCGTTTGGGAGCATTTAATGACATGCCCAGCCCAGCCACCAAAGCCATTGCTGAGAACTGGCAAACCCAGAATTTCATCTTAATCCCAACACCTTGTATCTTGCAGCCACTCCCTTTGATGATTTAAAAAGGTGTATCTAATTCTTAGCTGGCCTTCACCAGCAAGGAATGCGGCACGATTGCAAATTTGGTGTGGTATAATTACCCTGCCTTTCTTGCCCCATTACCACTGACACTACTCTCCTCATGACTGGGTTTATAGGCTGACTTGTAGAACCTCTCTGGTTTGTTTTGCTTTTTTAATAACAATGTTGAGAAGATGGGAGGTGTTTGCTGGTTTCATGGAAGCTTCCTTTGGTTTCTGGGTGGCAAAGCACTCAAGTCCTGGTTTTTGTGAGACTCGGAAAAAGCTGAGTCATCCAATAAAGGAGAATGTCTTGGAATAAGTTTGATTCGGTGGTTGGAGCCAAATGTTTAATAGTTCAGAGGAATTCCTCCTTTTCATAATTACAGCAGTAAAGTGGCAGTGCTGATAAACAATTATTTGGGTTGTGTGATTTTTTTTTTTACCTTTGTATCTTTGCCACTGCAAATCCTCAGGCAGAGGTCTATTTTTTTCAGGCATAGATTTGTCCTGAGTGGGTGTTCAAGGCAGGACTTGGGAGAGGATAGTAGTGACAGTGAATAGGGGGTTGGAAGGGGCAAGGGCTGGAGAGCAGAGCAGGAGACGTCGTACATGCCCTGTTGCAGTGTGGCTTCAAAGCGTTCCAAGGACAGGTTCCCCTGGCACTGTGTGCCAAGGCTGAAGCATGGGATGCCGTGTACTGGTGGAAACGTTCCTGAGCCTGCCCTCCCACACTCACCCGTGGGAAAGACAAATGACAGTTATCCGTACGGACAGCGTGGAGAGAGTGTTTACCACGCCTGTGCGCTTTCACAGGCTAGTGCTGTCACATCCTCATGGATGGAGGAGGGAACCCAGGGCCAGGAGCAGCACCTCTCTCCTGACATTTATTTCATGTGGCTTCCTTGCTTCTTGTTGCCCCCTGAATTATTACGGTCAATAGTTTTGCCCTTAGGGGTTCGATCTCTGGCCGTGCACAAATCCAGTGGAGAAGTCAGTTTTCTGGGACTCCCAGTAACAGGTTGTGTAAACTGGTGTTTAAGGAGATGGTCCTGGTGACTGAGTCGTTTGGTTACACACAGAACCGCTGCACATCTGCTGCAGAGCAGGTGTGTATCAGAAATACCTGTCTTGAAGATTGTTTACTGGAGTTTGCCCCAGGAGCCAAGGCCATGTACATAAAGGCATGTTGGATATGGCATTACATGCTGGTTGAAGGCTGTTAACATTCAGGATCTTTCAGCACTTCCAATCCTTTCTACAGAGAATCAATGTCTAAGTGCATCACAGGCTGGTCTTTCCTGCTCTGTCTTGTTTGGCACTTCTTCGGTATTTTCCTATCTCAACGATTTTTTCATGAATCTCATAATGTTGGTTCTTTTGTCTTTTGGTTTCAGTGTTGAGGCCTTTGTCATTTCACAAATACCTGGCTCTTATTTTATTTAATCTGCTTTTTTGTTGTTGTTGTTGTTGTTCTGTGTGGGTTTTTTTGTTTGGGTTTTTTAGTGTGTTTGGTTGTGTTTTGTTTTAAAGAAACCATTTCTAGCAATTTGAGAATTTGGCTATTTTCATAACAACTGAAATCTAGTGGCAAATAAAAAGGACCATTATATACATGTATTTAAAAATCTTGTGATTTTTCAGTCCAGCTTTGGCAGGAGGGGATCAGGACTTAAGGAAGCCACCTCCAGCTCACTGCTTGCCTCTCCTCTTTGCAGATAGGGAGTCCCAAGGTGCCAGTCAGGAGGATGGAGAGGGTTGGAGAGCCACTAGGGAGCATTGGTATGTCCTTGCTGTTATGTGGGACAGGGAGTCTGGGAGGACAGAGAATCCTGGCTCTGCCATGCTCAGGCTGCTGCTCCCAGGCAGCAGTTCACTGGTGGCCCTTTTTGCTGAGGGGCTGCTCCCCCAAGGGGAACAAAATCCTGCCTCCTCCTGCCTTTCCAGTTTTCTTAGAGCTCTGTGGCTGTTGTTGTAGGTGCTGATTCCTGTTCATCAGCTGGAGTGTTGTGACTCCTGAGCCCCCTCCCAGGTGATGTCCACAATAAAATGATCTTTCCTCTCTTCTGACTGTGCTGTCATAGGACATCCTGGAGTGGGGACTTGTTGTTTTGGGATGAATCTTGGGGGAGAATTGAGTTTGGGGTCATTTTTTTGTCCCAGCATCTTTCCCAGCAGGCAGCAGTGTTGAGTTGAGGTGCTTTAGGAGTCAAACCCAAGCAGAATATCCCACCCGTGTGTGGAGGTTGTCAGGCACCTGTGAAAGTCGTCTGATCCAACATCTGCTCCAGCAGCCTTCCCTAGAGCAGGGTGGCCAGGACCAGGTCCTGGAGAGTTTAGGGGGTCTCCTTAGAGCAGGGCCACGTGGTCAGAGCAAGGGCAAGACACAGGCAGGGCATGGTGACCAGGAAGGGCTAAAGGGCCTCTCACAGCCACCATCGCCTGCAGCTTGCTGTCCCCTGCAGCCAGCCAACACCCTCCTTGCACACTGAGTGTTGGACAGTTCCCTCAGACCCCTTAACTCATGGCAGTGGGAGAGATTCACTTCCACACTGGGTGGTAGAAATGTGTCAGCTCACCCAAAAAGCCTTTGAAGCAGCAAGACCAGCAGCTGGACTGCTGAGGCTTCCATGCATCCTGGTGTGATCCAGTTGGACACCTGCAACCTGATGGAGAAGGAAGGACAAGCACTCTCACCATCCTCTCTGTGTTGCTCATAAGTGGACAAGTTCTCAGTTGCAGGTTGCCTGTTATGAGTTAGAGAACATGGGTGTTCGAAACCTGATGAATTAAGTGGTAAATGAGTGAAATGACGTGTTAGACTCATATGTACAAAGGGGATCGAGCCTTTATTTGCTGGTGTTTTTTGTTTACTTTCCTAATGAGCTCATAAAATATAGTTGAATTTATGGAGTACCTTGTATCCAAACATACCATGACACTGCTCAGTCCAGAAGAGGTTTCCTGTAGCTTTTCACTGTCTGCAGGACTGGGTGGGGGCTGTTTACTATATTGAGAAGTTCCACAGCTTCTTCACCAGTAATTTAAAAGACCTGCCTTAATATTTCTAGGTTTAAAGTGCTTTCTGCAAATGAAACGTGGAACACAGGAATCACATCTTTACATTTAATGGCAATACTGCACTTGGTTGTATGTGGGCAATGCAGTCCCTGCATGGAATTTGCTGGACATTACTGGTTTGTCCAAAGTGGTTTGCTGGTTTTGGTGCACCAGGAGCAGAGCCAGCATCTGACTGAGTCCCGAACATCTGCACGTACAGCGTGAGACTGGCAACTTCCCTTCACCCTCCAACACTGCCTTCAGAAAATTCCATACAATCAGCACGCCTGCCCAGCCTGGGAAATGAGGCCGTTCCTGGGAAGAAAAGGGAGAGATGATAACTGCTGGATGGCTGACCAAGTCAGGTTTCCCTGCCTGTGCACATGGGTTTCAGGTGGTGTATTCCCACCCAGGACTTGTTGCAGTCTGAACTCCTCTTCCCACTTGGATCATATGAGGTCAACATTTCGTAAGAGCAGCGCTTTGCTCTTACAGGCGTCCTGCTGTGCATTGCAGCAGTTCAGAGCTAAATAATTTATTTAGGAAGCATGTTTTGTACATGACTTAGAAAATGGAAGAGAAGAGGAATATTGCAACAGCAAACTGTGGGGTGGACAAATACATCCTGGTTTACAGTTTCTAAGCATTGCACTTTGCTACTTTTGTTTCAAAATTGCTTTCTCTCCTGTAATTATCTTCAAAAGAGAAAGCTGATCCAAAGTATTTCCTTTTTTTTTAATTTTTTTTTTATTTTTTTTTTATTTTTCAGGGTGGCTCATTGATTTCCATTTTCAATAATAAAGGTGAATAAGTAGTAGAAAAAACGCACAATAATATATTACCAGTATTCAAAATAGAGAGAACGTGCATATGTGCCACAGCACACTTCGTCTGTGGACATCAAAGTGTCTCACAGAGGTCGCAATCCTCCTTTCAAAGATGAGGAAACAGAGGTGCTGAGAGGGAAAGTGGCCTAGCAGGTCAGTGGCAAAGCAGGGCAAGAGTCTCTCGAGCCTGTATTGCAGGCAGAGGTAAGGGAGCGGAGGAGAACAAACCTGTCCTCACCTAATCAGGACAGCCAGGTCCCAAGTGCAGTGAAGGCACAGTGACACTCCAGGGAGAGCACCAAATCATGCCACAGGCTGTAGAGCCAGCAAAGCCTGGTTTCCTCCAGTTTTGTGTCTAGTATGATAGTCTGAGTTTGTCTGCTGTTGGCCTTTGATGGTACAATCATGGAGTACCACTTTCTCTCGCCAAGGGTACTGGTGGAGTCTGGCTCCTCAGCTTTGTTGTCTGTTCTCCCAAAACTTTTGTGTACTTGAGAATTCTTGAGCTTTTCTGTCGTCTGTGGTCACTGTGAGACATTGGAGGCACAAACACATTGTTGCACGCACACACAGGCATGTTTGACTTGGCAGAGAAATTTGGGGTTACCTTATTCTATGGAACTATGCAACCAGTCAACACTTTAATATTGTAGATCTGTGACTTTGAATAGAGTTCTGAAACAGAGTTCTGAAAATGGATAAAGGGTGGCACAGCAAAGATGTTCACAACGTTGATTCAGTAGCCACTTATGGAAAAATGTTTCCCAAGGGAAGACACAAAATTGGACTTCCAACTCTGTAGCTGCAAATTGTTTGAGCCCTGAGAGGCTCACGACAAAGTGAGATTCATGTTATTCGTTTGATGAGCAACTTGAGTGAGAAGATTTCTTCATGCCTGCAGCCATGGCCCCTTGGGTCATGGTCCTGTCACATCTTGTTACCCAGAGAGAGGGAGGTTGAATGGGAGTTTTGATGTTAAAATCTAAAGTAGTGGTTTTCAAGCTTTCTAGATTTGTGAATTCTGAAAATACTCTGGGGAGTTGTTGAGTTTCCTTGATGGCAAATTGAAACCTGCTGATAAGAGGTTGGTTTTCTCAACTTTAACAAACACAATAAAGGTAGGCCATGGATTGCACAGGTCTGCTGGCCAAAAACTGAGACTAAGTGCTCTACAGAACACCTCTGGTATTTCAGGAGTGCTTCTAATGGCTCAAAAGAGAGCATCTTGCCCTCTGAGGACTAGAAGACAGCTGCTGGACGAGTGTATAGAGTTTCATGGCACAATGTGGCCATGCACTAATTGAATGTCTTGGAGTGTTTCTCATAAAGGGATTTGCCCCTGAAGGATAGACACAATTTGGGAGATTGTCCTACTCTACTCATATTGTAGGAAGCAGCAAAATCAGTGGGAGTTTGCAAGTGAAAGTAAGTTTGCTAATAGAATTTTTTCTCCTTCCATATGCTGTGAGTGACACTTCCAGGGGGCACTGCAGTGATGGGATGGATCCCTGTATATCTGGTTACTCTTGGAAGGATGACTTATCTGGAGGAGAAGGCCCTCATCCATTAGCTTCTAATCCACTGGTTGGCTACTGAATGTTTTTCATCGCCAGGTGATTCAATAATGTTCTTCTCTTAATACCAAGCCTTTTCACTGATTACCAATATGTTCCTCAGACTAGTGAGGCTTTACAGGCTGTTGTTCCAAAGCAGTTATTTGGAGAACGTACACAGATGATGGTGGAGGAGGGATACAGGAAGACCCCCCTTCTTCACACCTTACCAGGAGAAAATTCTTTTTACTGTGCTAGGTAGTCTTTAGGTGGTCTTGCTCCTCTATCTATTCTGTATCATGAACCTAACATTCCTTGCTGGATGCCCAGTGGTCTGATGTCAAGACAAGCCAAGAAATCTTTCCTTCCCTCCAGCCAGTGTGGGTGCTTTGACAGGAGGTGCTGGTTTGTTCTCTGTTAGGCTGAAGGTGGCATTTCTGTGTCTGTTTTGCCTTTGGTGAATGTCACAGTTCCCTTAGTTGATGTGCTGCCTCTTGGTGTGACGATGTGAGAGCTAAAGCAAGGAACAATCCTCTTTTGTTCCCATATACCCATGGGATTCAAAATCCACCTTGAGGAGGCTCAATGGAGGGGATCCATTTTCTTAGTTCTTCTTACTGACCATTTTAGGTGTTAATTGCAATTACCCAGCAATTATGGTACCTCCTATTGGAGGTGTAGCTGAGGAGCTGGGGTTTGGATATTTCCCTGCTGGATCCAGGCACAGGGATGAGAAGTGTAGGAGTTTCTGTCACCACACCTAAACCCTTTGTCAATCTGGGGCCAGAGTGCCCAGGGTGATTAGTTGTTAATGATGGAGGAGCTGCCTTGTTTGTCCACTGAATAAATAAATCATATTTTCTAGGTGTTTCCTTCTCCAAGTCTCTCCCAGCTCCTTCTAACTTCCCCACATCACTCCCTTTTCCTAATCTCCCCATCTTTTGCCTGTGTCTTCATCCTGCTGTTTCAGCTCTGGTGGGCAACTCCTAGGGTGACAGAGGGCTTTCCAAGGGCAACCTGAGTGTTCCAAATGTCCCTGCACAACCCTCTTCGTAAAATCATCTGTGTCAAAAAGTGATGTTTTTGCCTTGCATTGCAATGATCACATTTAATTATTAGTTAAGTATCGAGGTCACCAGCCACTCCTATCCCTAAAGAAGCATTGTGCCTTTTAAGCAAGTGGAGCTGGAGGGCAAGGGCATTTAATGATCAAACCATTAGCAGAAGAATTGACCTTTCCATTTGTCCTTCAAAGGCAAGGTTGCCACATTTTCCCAGAGCCTCTGACCTGTATAGCAAGTTAGTGTCCTGCTAGGATGGCTAGGCCTGGGGTGCCCGTGTTTTCTGACACCTGTTTCAGGAACTGCTGTGTCTTCAGCTTCCTTATGAAAAACAATTCAGACAATCCATTATGTCTTTCCAAAAGCAGAAACGCAGCACAATGGGACACACCAAAACCCATTTTGAAAGTAGTACACTAGTTAAATGGACAGACCCTGCGGACACTCTGAATCAATATGCAATAACAGTGGTGCTGTATGAAGCTTTTATTCCATCAGAGCAGCTCTGTGACATTGATTTGTGCCAGAGAATAACTGGGGAGCTTTTCTGTGTGAAAATCCACTTCCTAACCAGGCGGACTTTTACAGCACAAAAATGGCAGTGAGATGTTGGTGCTGATTTCTTCCATGTGTTCTGACAGGGATATGTTTCTGATCCTCTTTACCCACAGTACATCTCCTTTAGAAATGTTTTGGGTTTTTTTCTGGAGGAGCTTTACTTGGGGAAAAAGTTAATTTTAATGACAATTTTATGACATTCAAATATTAAAGTCTTTGCATAGCAAAGGTACATATTTTCCTAGCATAAAAATCCATGTGTTTACATGGTTCTGGGAATCAGTAGAAATTATGCTAGCAAGAACATGGGTTTTTGTTTATATGTTGGGAAAGCCAGTACTGTAATTGAATATAACGCTAAACAAAAATAAGCCAGGTGCTATTTTTCACTCATAGGCCACCCATTTGAAATATATTCTCACTATCATGGTATCAATAAGGGCAACTGTGTGGAGCCAAGTGAATTGGAGTCAGACTCACCTCACCACCTTCAGCTGTCCAATTTCAGCAACATCAACTTGATACTGGAGATTCTTTGTATAAAGGAATTTAGGATGAAATGAACTGTGGTCTACAATTATCTATTTCTATCTGTTGGGTTTTAAAGGAGCACAGAACTGCCACTTACAGTGTAAATATCCAATACTGGGTGGAGAAATCCTGTGTTTGACCCCTGAGATACTCAGTAGGTCTCCAGACTGCCAGTCTCACCTCCCACTCACCTGGGCACAGTGCCTGTGGTGTTTATAAAGCACCAGTCCCTGCTCAGCCTGTCTTAATTAAAAGCAGCTTTATTATCTGATAGGTACCAACAGAATATAACCTGCGATACAGAAGGCTCCTGCCCTGGGGACATTTCCCTTTAAACAGATGGCAAGCAGAAAACATGCCAGAAAAGCTCTGCCTTGGAAGGCTCCCCTTCAGACGTAGCATCACTGCTGGCTGGTGTGGGCACCAGTTACAGAAGAGGTCTCCAAGGCTAAGGCAGCATGGAAAACCTGCAAGGGAAAAACCAAACGAGGGAAAAAGACCCAACCAATTAGTACTCGCCAGTGAGCATTTTGTTTCAGCCCGTCGCTCTCCCTCTGTGCCTAGCACTGTATGTACACACCATGTAGGAGAGCAGCTCTGCCCAGGGAGGTGTAGCATCCACACAGGCAGGAGAAGGGGTGGGGGACAGCATGTACTTGGCTTAATTTTGCAGACTTGAACCAGATTTCACCAACTGACGTCATGACTGGTATGAGGTTGGTGGGGATGTCGGCGGCAGAGGCAGTAATTAAACCCCTGGCATTCCAGCCAGAGGCACGGTCACGTCCTGCTCCATCTGAAGCAGAGTTGGTCTGACACAGCAGAAGCCTTTACATAAGCAGGCCAGATTTTCATTTTTGGAGCAACAGTTTCAGAAGAGCTCCAGACAGAGTTTGTCGCTATTTATAAGCTGGAGGGCGAGCGCGCTTGTGTCGCCTTCTGTCTCGCACCTCGTCAGGTGACCTGCACGTCAGGGAGCCAGGGCTGCTCTTCCAGCTCACCACTCAAGACTTCTGTTTGCATTCCCATTTCCTCTGTGTTTTGTGCTGGGGTAGCAGAGGTTTGCACTGGCATGTGAGACGTTTTCTCATTCCTCCTCTACAACCGCAGTCACGTTTCAGAAGTGTTTTGGCACATTGCCCTGCTGGCAGCCCATGACCACAGTAGCAGCTTCTCAGGCCGAATGTTTTTGTTGCAATGCATCTCTATTCTTGCATGAGCTTTTCCTTCCCCCCTCCCCCCCCGTCTGTTTTGGTCCTATCAGAAGGTGCAAACCCTTTCCATGGAATCTTGAATCTTTTTCAACATTTGGAGTGGACCTGAATTGAAACTTGTCAGGAAAAAAAACTTAGTTGGAAAGACTTCATGTGTTTCTTGGCTTGTTATTCTGGCTGACACCATCTCTTGCAGATGCAGTATTGCAACAGCAGTAGTGCAGCAATACACTTAAAATGGCCTGGTACATGATTGTTTGTAATGAGAAGAATCATACTGACATGCCTACCAAACTCCTGATGTGGTCATTGCCTATCCCATGAGCGTGCTTTTCTTGTAGACACACTCGCCCAGTGGTTTCCTGGAAAAAAACAGAGGCTTAATGCTGATAGTCATTTTCTAACAACACTTAAAACTGTAGGATAAATAAGGTTAAATGCTTTAATTCGTTGGTTCCTTTTTCAAGTAAACCTATTCATTCAGCAAGAGTAGGGACAATAGATGACTCCCCATGAGTTCATCAGCTGTAAATCTAGGGTGTAAAGTAAAACAAACACATCATAAAACTTCTGCCCTGTTTTTTCCCACCTGTTCTTCAGACTATCCGTCTTTTTTTGGAAAGTTTATTATTTCAGGACTTTAAAATCATGGGCTACACACGAGGAGCAAGTATGATGTGCGCATGGAGGACACTGAGGTCTTGATTTGAAGCAGGAGTGGGAAAGGCAGAATATTGCTATCCTTGGTGAGAAATAAAGCAAGCTAGAGAGTAGTAGGCTGAAGAGGGGGGCATGCATGGTTTGGGGATCACTGCCCTAGTTCAAAGCACTTATGCAGATACTTGCCTGTAATTTAAACCCAGACCCAAAGCAGTTAAATACCTGCACAAACATAAAACTCTAAGCCTGCCACCTGAACATGTGCCTCTGTGCTTTGCTGAGTCAAAGCCTGCACAGTGAGGTGGGTTGTGGCAAGAGGATTGCTGGGCTACAGGCTCACACTGACTGGGACCAGCAGAGCTGGAGTATTTTGTAGGAACTCAGCTACCAATGTCAAAGTCTGTAGAAGCCGCAGTCTCCAATTAACATCTTTAATCTTACTATCTCAAGCCTTTTATCTTCACATTTTCTTGTCTGTTTGTTTGTTTTCTTTACATTTGTTTACATATACTGAACTGAAAGTTTTTCTGGAAATGCTGGTGTAGCTTTTAACTGCAAGAATGATTCACTGAGAATAATTAAGTCAAAGATCTTGGCATCTCTTTTCGTTGTAAAAAAGGTGGTGGATATTCCGTGATTTTCTTGAAAGATTTTTCCTCCTGAATGTGCATGTTTACACTCACACCCACACAGACTCACACACATTTGCAAATGCAGACACTTCCCTCTTCTTTTGGAGCTTTCAAGTTCTGGAGCAGCACATCTGACCTGTACAATTAACCCTTTCTTCTTTGTACCTCCTTTTTTTGTGTCTGAAAGCAAGACAGAGGTTTTGAGGTTTGTGGGACTCATCCTATAGGTTTTTGTCCGTACCATAAACCTCTTGAGCTTCCAGCATGGAGCGGGCAGCTCATGTAAACAGCAAGAAAAGTCTGTGCTGCAGATTAACTCCTGAAGTGGTTCAGGCTTCATCTGGGATGCTGCCAATTGGCCTGGGTCAAACCAGGCATTTTTCTAAGGAATTAAACAGCATAGATGTGCTCCCAGGGCTCAGGATTGTTCCCCAGCATTGTTTAGTTTATTAAGTATTGCTCTTGATATAGAAGTTATAGCTTGCTCTCATTTTACTATCTGTTAGCAGCAAAAGGAGTGAGTTCTACCTCAGACTTTGTAAGCCCTCAGGAGTATTCTTAGGTAGTAAATTAAGCCTGGACCTTGCAAGTCTGGAAAACAAGCTCATACAGAACATAAGGGGTAGAATTTCCCCACTGGCCCTATACATGAAGTCTCTCACGAAACTTGGAGTGGCTCCTCGCTGTAAACATCAGCAATACTTGAACTATTTGCTTTGTAGAGCTTGCAGTTTCATTTCAAATTTAGGCACCTAAAGAAAAACCAAGGTGCTAAACACCTTTGAAGAGTAAGATCTTATTTTTTCCCTTGTTCTGAAGAAGGTCACTTATGCAATGCCAGAATCCCTGTAGCTTAGTACTTTGCACTGTTATTTCAGAAGTTAAAAGCTATGATGGTGCTTTTTAATCACCAGCACAGTGTGACAAAAATCCTAGTTGCTTTGCAGTGATGGTCATATCATTGCAATATTAACATCTCCCTTAGGACGTGTGCAAGGTAACAAGTAGGCTGGAGGTGAGCTGGGTTCAGCCAAATAAACACAAGGAGACCACAGCAGAATATGGAGTCACTCACTCTGTAATTATACTCCTGTTTTTTCTGCCTTGTCTGTGAAGGAGAGTCACTGGAACAGGAGAACTTTCATAAAATCAGGGAGGGCCAAGATTATTATAACTAACTATAACAACACTTGGCTCTTTGAGGCTTTCATTCAAATGTCTCCAAGCCCTTGCTCTTCACAAAGAGAGATAAATGTAATTATCACAGTTCTAAAGTGAGGAAAGACAAGGCTTAATTAACTACTTGTGGATATATGGCAAATCAGTAGCAGAGATGGGAACAGAAACCAGTTTTCCTGATTTCCATTTGTGCTCCAGTCACTGAATCCCAATGCCTTCTCTATCAGGCAGCAGCTGCAGTGGGATACACAAGACAAAAATACTCAGGGGGCAAAGCTGAGTCCACAGACAGTCCCATGTCCAGCTGAAGTGGCTCTGGGATACACCTATTGCCTACGGTCTGGCATTTAGTGAACCCAGACTGGCATCAGGAACCTGCATGTTGTATGCATGAGAGACCAGTTTGATTCTCATATTGTCCTCCCAGTAATCCTAAAGTTTACTCGCAGGGAAAGTTCCTGCTGAGGCATCACCTGGCTGCTCTCTGCTGCTCCACCCCTCCAGCTGTACTAACCTGGGACTCCCGGCTTTATCCAAGTCAGGGAAGTCAGTGGTCTAGGATGAAGCCACAGTGATACACACCCTACGCCATCCACTGAGGGTTCTTGCTTTCCAACCTCTGTCGCTTATGTTCCAACAGCAGGAATGTTCATGCAGGCTCAGACAGGACCTGTGGCCACTGAGCCATGCACTGGGTGACTCCTTGTTCCAGAAAACTGAGCCACACGCCTGGAAGAAGAGGCTGTACTAAGAGGTGCAGAGATGAGATAAGCCAGGCACTGATTCCTCAAAGGCAGCATTTAGCCGTTGTTTTCCCAAAAGGCTGATGACGGAGTAGGATAACCTTGAAGTGTTCTGTTCTGAATAAACAGCGCCAAAGCAGAGGAGAGGATCTTTCCTTCACCCCTCTTGCTGACTTTGGGGCAGGTATATTCAAACTCTCTGTTTCCACAGCCTACACAGGTGCTGTGTCCTCCTTAGGCACCGCCAGCTATCGTAACAACTCTGGAAGTCAAGGTGCTCATGGCATCTCCACAGGCTCTCTGGAATTTTCTCCACCCATTTGACTTAGGGATTTTTTCCTATGGTTGTGGTAGAAGTTGTCTCACCAACTGAGGAGAATTCATCGCTACACAAGTGAGATCACTTTCCTGTTTCGGGTCAAAATATAACCTTGAGTCTTTGCAATAGATCAGACTCCTCTCCCTGCGGCTCCCTGAGCACACTGCTGTGTGACTGCAGCCATTTATCTAACTCCAGGAAGCAAATCAAGTTAAAATGCCCAGAACAAGATATTTTTAGCCTTTACTCATGACTTATTACATTGCAGCAGTGAGGTTTTCAAAACAAGAAGGTATTTCTACTCCAGGCTGAAATAACAGGCTTTAGCACACCCAGCAGGTATCTTGCTGCTCACAGACTGGGAAATACCTGCTTTTGCTGAGAGTAGAGGTACAATTGTGGCAAGGGGTGACTTTGATGGCAGAAAGAAATCTGTAAATAGGAATAACAGCTTTTGCTTCCAGCCACAATAAGAAGACCTATCTAGCATTTGGTCAGCTTCCTGCAGGACAATGTAGGTGTCATTGTCATCCCACTAAAGCTTAAAGGTGACAGAGGAAACCTTTGAAAACTAGCTGTCTTAACTAGGGTGAGTCAAAGTGGCACTGACATTTTTGGATGCTACATACAAATGCATGCATGTACATGTACGTGTCTCCTATTGAAGATTTTCCAGTGTGACTTTATGTTCAGGGCTTTCAGCTCAGATGGCACCTAGAGATACTCATGTGCTGTTTTTTGTCTCAACTGCTTGAAGGGAGAAGTGGAGACTCTGGCTCAGTGTTCTGGTGGTTGCCTGATCCATCACTCAGCTATTTTATTCCAAGGACATATTTCAAAATAGATGTCAGTAAAGGGCTTATTTGTGAGAAAGAGTGTGAAGAGTGGAGGAAAGCAAGGAGGGAGGCAGCAGCCATCACCTGAAGGCGCTGTGAGTGGATATGCTGCTGCAGCTGCCCTGCATCCCCTTCCACTCTGCAGATGCCAACATGCCAACATCTGTAAGAGGAGCCCTGGGTATACCTCAGGCTTTGCTGGCATTGCTGATTCCAGAAGCTATTCTGGAATGCCACCTGCTGGCATTTTTTTCTATTAACTGCCCTAAAGATGAACTGTTGTGTGGTTGCACCCCAAGTCTGGAAGCAAAGACACAAACTTGGCACTGTCAGTGAATGTCCTTCTTGGGTTTTTTTTTGGAGAGAGGCTACCCCGGGGCCTTGTGAAAAGTCCAGTTATGTAAGGGAGGGATTTTTTACGTGGGACTAGGAAAGGGGATGCCGATGCCAAAAGAAGCGACAAGAACGGAGGCGGGTGAAAGAAACAAGGGAAAAAATAAAACAAGGGAGAAAAAAAGTCTGGAGGCACTAGTGAGGGATAAACTGGAGGTCTTCCCTAGCACAGCTCTGGGGGAGGAGGAAGTTTATACCCATCAAATACCAGTTTAGATAGCCTTTAAAAAGGAGCACTTAAGTCCATGATTTTTCTTTTTTCTGTCAAGAAAAATAACCCCACATCTTTTTAGTTTTTGGCTGCAGCATTTTAAATCGGGAAGGAAGAAAAGGCACAACTTCTGACTGCTCTGCCTTTTGGCACCAACACCAAAATCTGTAGTGCCGATGCTTACAATCTGTGACAGTCCCAACAGCCAGACCAAAGAAAAGAACAAAGGCCCATAGTGGTCAGTCGCCCTCATTTACACAGCAGGCAGAGCTCTGCACGCTGCTGCTGCATGCAATGGGAATAAACCTCCCAGCTGCCATTCTCCTCGTGGAGCCACAATCCTGCTCCTCCTCCAGCTTCCCAGCTGTGAGCCGTGAGATTCCAGTAAAAAAACCCCAACAAACTCCCAATGCACCCGTGAGTCCTGACTGCTCTGAGCAGCCTCAGCGGGGACCTCCGCCCATACCCTCTGTGCAGCAGCTCTGTTTGAGCCCAGCCTTGAGCTACCTTGTAGGTGGGTTGGTCCCTGGGTTTGCTGTCCAGGGGTGTGTGGTAGCTTGTCTCCAACCCTGTGGGCTTGGTTCACCCCTTTTCTGTTTCTGCAGCTACTGATGGAAGCTGCTGCCAGGCACTGTGTGGGTGAGGGCACTGCCTGTGCTGGGATCTCCTCGTCCCCCTTTGTGGGGCAGTGCTGCTCCCCAGTGTAGATAAATGTTATTGATACTCTGCTATTTCTTGTCCCTCAGGCATTTCTTGTCTCACCCAGGGTTTTTTTCAATGGAAGTTCCTCTCAGTATGTGTTTATTTTTTTATTTTTATGTCTATATTTCTCTTTTGTTCTCAGGGTAGTCTCACAAATTTTCTTTTTTTAAGTGGTGTAGGTGAAATGGTTTCTCTGAAACATGTCTACAACTGTACTGCCTGATGATGAAATCTTGCTGTCTGTGACTGCCATGAATAAGTATTTTTGAGCAATAACCTCTAGCCTTATCCAAGGCACAAAGATCCTTAGATAGTCTACTTGGGAGGCCTTAGCTTAGCACTCATCCTTCTGGAATGGTCTGAGCTCTTTTCCAGGCTTTTATTTTAAGAGACCAGTTAACTTCTGGGCATAAGTCTGACTGTCGCTGATGGCTG
This sequence comes from Neopelma chrysocephalum, assembly GCF_003984885.1. Classification (NCBI taxonomy): domain Eukaryota; kingdom Metazoa; phylum Chordata; class Aves; order Passeriformes; family Pipridae; genus Neopelma; species Neopelma chrysocephalum. Next base: position 992,140 of record NW_020897762.1, on the reverse strand, counting down.
GGAGGGCAGAAATGTAACAGGGCTGTTCTGGTGCTGTGCATCGAACAGTCTGAGTAAACCATCATCACCTGCAGAGATCCTGCTGACATCTCTGGATAGCCTCCTGCTCAGTGTCAGGATGGTACAGACAGGAAAGGCTCCTGGGAGTTTGATGGGATTTTGCTTGGTTTTAAATATCAATTTCCTTTTTTGTTGGATGTAGAAGTTGATGTATAAAAGATTTATCTGGCAGCCTTTGGAAGTGGAGTGTGGTACACAGAGGGTTTGAACACAGCATAATGGCTTTTAATATTTGGAGTTTATGAAGTGATTATGATTTCTCTCCCCCTGGCAAAGCTGGAGTTCTCTTCCTTCAGACACTTTCTGTTGTATGGCATATTGCAAAAGAAAGCTTTCACTTCTGTGCCATATGACCCAGGGCTCTTCTTTCAGGTGAACCCTGCCAAGTGACAGATGTGTTCCTGAAGAACACTTACATGCCTTGAGAACACATCTCTGGCCAGAGAAGCGTTCTCTGATTGGGCAAGTGCTCTTTTTATGGGGAAGTAAAGTAAGAAGGAGATTTATGGCCTACACTGATATAATGTGATCCAGCTGTGACAGTCCTTTCATCATAGTGAATGATGGGTCTAGTTGTTATTACTTTGCTTTGTTACTGTAACAGGTAGGTTTGATCTACATTTGCCACAAAGGATGAATGTGTTTGGAAGGATAACACTGGAGTCGTTGTGGTTAAAACCCACTTTAGAAAAGCCGTCCTGCATGTCAGGTGTGGACTGTTTCATGTTGGTGAAAAAAAAGCCAAAAAACACACCCAAACCCTTGCTGTTGGAGTTTGCTCTTTTCGGTGTGTGTTTCCTAATTTTTGAGAGTGGAATTCCCGTGTTCTGCTTCTCACATTGTTGGTGAGGTCTCTGAGGACATATCTGTGGTCAGAGCAAGTCTTTTAGCAGTTAATACTAGCCCTGATTCTCCTTGATTCCCAGTTGCTTACAGGTAAGTTGTTCAGAGTGGGTCTTGTGTCTGCTGATGTTTTAACAGAGGAGCTTTGCAGGGTCACGTGGCAGACTGGCAGATTATGTGGCCTATAAATAATCTCTTTTGCAGTAACAACCATCCACTGTCTTTAAAAAAAACCCACACTTGGTGAGAATGATCCTGTGTTTATCTGGAGGACCTGACTCTCTCACTTCTACAGACTTTCAAACAAAATAAGTCATGATATGCCTCAACTTGTATGACAGTCTGAGCTTCTAATGATGATGAAAGAGGGGTGGGGACTGACTGACCAGTCATCTGTATTTTGCACAGCCCACATTACGTGCCAGTCAGGTGCCTTAGTCTGTGAGACTACCAAAGCCTTGTGCTGATGGCACTTTCAGACATTTGGAAGCTGTAATGCCGAAGAAAAGGATGTTGTCCTACTATCCAGAGAGCTGATAGTTCAGCTGTATTCCCAGGCATGACAGCAAGTGTGCAGTGATGGCACTACTGAGGATTCTGACTGTAGACAAGCCTCAACAGAATAACGAGATCAAAACTGCTAACAGCATAATTTCACTTAAAAATTAATTTATAGGAAGGAGGGAAAGGAGGAAGGGCAGTTGAGTTGCAAAAAGTAACACCATGATAACCCTGAAGGGTGTTTGGACTAAGACAACACAGTGTTTTGGTGTTTAGTGGAAAATACGGTGAGAGGATGATGTTGCAGAGTTGATGCACCTCACCAAGGTGCACAGGGCTTGGGCTCTCATTGTCTGTTTCTGGCACTTGTGGGAGCTCTGTCTTCATCAGTCTGCTCTTAATTGGTTTCAAAAGAGGTGGCTGATCTTGCTTCTGACCTTTCTGGATGCTTCTGAGGTTCTGAGGTTTAGATTGGATATTAGGAAAAATTTCTTCACTGAAAATGTTGTCCAGTCCTGGCACAACCTGCGCAGGGAAGTGATGGAATCACCATCCCTGGAGGTATTAAAAGATGTGTAGATGTGTTGCTTGGAGACATAGTTTAGTGGTGGCCTTGGCAGTGCTGGGTTAATGTTTGGACTTGATGATCTTAGAGGTCTTTTCCAACCTAAACAATTCTATGACTCTACATTGCCTGGGGAAAGAATTCCAGTCCCTCCAAAGAACAAGCCAAAGGACAAGCTAAGGCATCTCAGGTCCAAAACACAGGTTACCCCAAACTACCAGATGCACTGGAGGTAGGTCCTCATCTGCATCTGCAGGAGCAGGCAGGTCTCAAGTGGTGGGTGGCAGACTCTGGGAACATTTGTAGGTTGAAAAAGGCTTCTGTGAGAAACTGTATTTCACCTTCCTGAGGCGTAAAGCCCTTTTCTTCAGCTGGCTTTCCATGGGCATATCTGGTGTCCAGCTTGAATGAGATAAAACATCTACTGCGTGGCTCTGGGGAGGCTGCAAAGTGCTGCTCTGTGAGGATCTAGATATCTGTGTGTGCATGCACATGTCTTCAATAATACGTGCATTTACTGTAGGCAAAAATTACAACATTGTTTGCAGCTATGGCTTCTGTATATTTCCTGCTAGAGCTCCCTTTTTTCACTTCTGACTTCACCAAAATTCCCTCTTTGACTGCAGTTTTCCTTGTTGCTGCCCTTTTCCATTGTTTCTTGCTTGCCTCAGGCTTAGCTTGTTTCTGAGCAGTTACAAGAGGTCTTGATGGTTTTGACTAAGTTGAGGAGGAAACTGTTCTTTTCTCTTAAATTTCTGACTGAAATAACTTTTTGATTATTTGAACACTTCCATGTTCTGAAAGGAAGCCTGGAAATCTGGCTGGAAGATCAACACGGAACAGTGGGTGTGCTTTTTTTGCCTTTGGAAAGTAACCAAATGATTCTGTTGAGTTATAGGTCTTAAAATACTTTTTCACATCCTTGTGAGAGAGGAGAGGGTAGATATTAACAGAAAACAGCCTTTGGAAATGGTATTTTCCTGAAGGGGAAGGGAGCAATTTTGTAGCATAGTGAGAATGAGACAGGTGAGCAGATGGACAAGCAAGGATGAGGGATGTGGGAAAGAGAGTGAGTGAAGCTTGTATTGTAACATATACACAAGAGAGCAGAGGGACTGTTGCCCAAAATTTGCCACAATATACAGGAATTTTCAACCACTGCATTTCTGTAAGGCCAGCAAAAGGCTGTGTAATTTGTTGCCAAGTTTATTCCCTGCTCTGGTTCACAGCAAGTGAGCAGTATTCAACTTGTGCCAGGATCACATGTGGTTAAGACCTGCCTGATGTGGAGGTTTTTAAAAGAAACACTGGTACTGGTGTGAATGGAAATGCCTGGCTGAAGACAACAGAAAAAAACTCCAGCAGATGAAGGGTTAAAGGAGTGGCCTCTATTAATTGCTGCAGAACAACCCCATGTGTTTCATACAAATAAATAACCAGAGGACAATAAACAAACTGAAGCCTTAGAGATAAGCTGACAAGGTGATGACCCACAGTACAGAAACTGTGAAATATCCAGACAAGGGTAACAACAGACTCAGTTTTGCCTGAAACTCTTGAGGTATGAGACACAAAATCACTCTTGAGGTATGAGACACAGTATCCACTGCTGACAGGTATAAAAGATGCATCCAAAAATAAAGAAGAGCCCACCCCGGAGATTCAGGGAGGTGGGGATGGTGTTATCCCATGTGCTTCCTGCTGCACATGGTTGATCCTGGCCAGCTCTGTGAGTATGTCGACGGGAGAGTGGGAGTGGGTAGAACCAACTTATTGGAATCTTATCTTATTAATAAAAAAATCACCTTCCCTATCTGTAAGGTCTTGCAATGAGTTTTGTTCCACTAATTTCACACAGTAATGAGACTAAATATTCTAGTTCTGCTAATTATGTAGGAGGTGGTATATACCCATATGATGGCATTTTATATAAACTCCAGTTGCCTTTAAAAAAGACCAAGATAATTAGATTGCAAAATTGTTATGTTAAAGGAATATTCATGCTAAAATGAGGCACTCAACTGCTGGGAATGGTAGTCATCTGTTTAAGCTTCATGCTGCCCTCTTGTAGAAAAGCTACTGCCATCAAAATGTTTCTCATTTGCTAAATGCTCAGCTTGAGACATGCATTGAATGCTGCCAATTATAGGTGACACTACTGCATTTAAGCATATAAAATGCCACCAAAAAAGTGCCATAAAGAAAATCAGGCCACCCAAGTTACCTCTCAAGCTGGTTTTCTGCATAAGAGGTTCTCACTGACCTGGATGCTGCAGCTATATATGAAGGCAGCTCTCTGCTCTCACAGAAGTCAGAAAAACTTCTGCTCTGAACACAATCGAGGTGCCTTCCATCCCTTCCTATCTGTCTGTGTCCCTGACCATGCTGGGTGGCCATGTGGGCTCAGTAAAATAGCCATCTGTACCCAGTGAGGGCTTAGAGACAGCTGTGCTGCTGTCAGTGCAAGGGGCTTGTTTCCTGGCTGCCTTTTGCTCTTTTTGGTGGAGTTGTTTGGAGAAAAAAAAAAATGCTTGTGAAGCATTCCAGGGTGAGGGCAGAGAAAAGCTATCCAGGAGGGTAATATGTCTGTATTCTTAAAATCAGGATATAGAAGTGACACTGAGAAACAGAGCACTGAATGAATGCTGTTGGTTGTATCACTCCTTCAGTGATGGAGGAGGACATGGGAGAGTCCTGTGAGCAGCAGTAGTGCCATGGGTTGAGTAAAATATACTTTACACAATTAAGAAGTTTATAAATTGAAGATATCCAGCCATATAAATGTGTCTTTGCTTATTCCTGCTCAACTCTGCTGTTTTCCTCATCTCTTCACAGCTGCCCTGTTTGAAGGGGTGGGTTGTGCAGATGAGTTTCTGGTTCCTTGTACCTGCCTGCTGCTGTGCTCCTGGTCTGATGCTGTGGATGCTGCCTGCCAGACACCAGACACTGCTGCAGACTCTTGGGCTGCCCTCGAAGAAGGAAAACTCACCAATAAGTAAGTGAGAACATCTGGGGAGAATATTTTCTGTTACTTCTTAGAAGTTTAGCTTGAAGACAGAAGTGCATTGTCTTTTTTCCTCTTTCTCTCACAAGAATGGGCAGGGGTTAGTTTGAATTATTTAAATGCTTACAACAATGTCCTTAATCAGAGTTCAGTGGAAAGATTTGGAGAACAGTCAATGAATTTTAGCATGGCAGCTTCAAGTCTGCTTGAAAATAAGGTGGTAGTGAGTTCCTCTTACTCTTAATGCTCCCTCAAACCTAGGGATATTTCCCTGCTGCCAAAGGGTGGATCTGTTCTGTTCTCCAACAATAAAAAACAGATGATTTTCCTTCTTAAAATACCCGAAGGGGATTGCTAACACAGATCCGCTTCACTGTGTGCCCATCCTAGTGTGCACAGTCAAATCCCATCCCTCCCAGCAGCAACGAAAAGCTAATCCGTGGCATTGAAGGCACCCAGATTAACCCACTGCAGGATTAGGATGCTTGAGCTGTTGTTAGAAGATTAGTATATTTGGTTGTCAACACTTGCTGAACTTGGCCTGAAAATGATTTCCAACGAGGTCGCTGACTCTTGGGTGCCAGTTTGCGGGGCACATTAGGAAAGGCTGGAGTTAAAGCAAGTGGCTACAAAGATTAAACTGGAGCTCTGAGTGTGCAGAATACCTTTAGGATTTAAACCTTTCATCACTGCTGATAGGCACAAAGGGCTTTGGCAGTTTGGTCAGAATTGCTGAGCTCCTGCTTTGCTGGGGAAGTGTTTCTGGAGCTTTGCTTTCTGGAGTTTCCTGCTGATGACAGTGTGTGGCATTATGTGGGTGAGCTGCCCACAGATGAACTTGTCCCAGTTCCTGCACAGTGCAAAATGAGTTTATTTTGAGGACAGGGTCTCCACAGGGGCACCTCTAGGTAGAAAGCAATTGGCTTCCACTCCGTCCTGGGACTCAAATTGTCTGTTCTCATAATGTTTTATTTCAGCTACTAGCAGGAGGATTCATGTTTTTTTTAAAAAAAGGATCTTACTCTTGTCAGGAGGGCAGTAATACCAGCACAAAATCTGCTCATGCTATTTCAGCACCTTGTAAGTGCTTACATGGCTTTCCAGTGCATAGAGGAGTGGCAGTGGAGATGTGGTCCCATTGCAACCAGCCCTGCTGTTGTGTGTGAGCTGGTGTCTGAGGTGCCCTGATGCTGGGGAGCACATCATGGTGCTGCAGGGAGTGTGCATGGGGAGGGATGGGCATGGTACAGCTCCTCTCTTTCTTGCAAAGCAGCCATTTTCCTATTTATTTTTTTCCCTCTGTGAACTTGCAAATGAGAACTCTCAAGAGTCTAAAGATAGACCCTTTAAAGATTTTTGGTAATACAGGGAGAGTATGTATTTTCCTCTGTTTATCAGTGGAAAACTACTATGCTTGTAAAATAACTGTTAGTTGGAAACTGTTTTTCCCTGTCATGAGCCAGCTGAATACAAACTTAAATTTAATTCAAAGCAGCTTGTCTTGAAAAGTACCAACCACTGTCTCTGTCATGGAATTGGTTCCAGTGATTTCATTCAGTGTTGCTGCAATGTATCTGGATTTCAAGGCACATCCTTTTGTGAACGTGGATTGTATCGTGCTTCCCTTTGTGCATACAAACTTTTGCAGCCATTTCTTGTCTGAAATGTGCATAACTGCATTTGTCAGTCCTCTGACAAATTTTTCTTCCTCAACAGGCCAGCAAAGATATTCAAATGAAACCCATGTTGAAGATATAAGCCTGAAAGTTCTTTCAGTGATGAAGATACACTAGAGAAAGGTAGGGTCTTTCCATAAATGCTTCCTTTGAGTTTACTCTGGTATCTTAAATCTGTAGCTGTCCTGAGCATTCCCACTTTTGGGAATGCTGTACAGCCTAGTGAAGCAAGAGCTGTTCAATTTTAATACCTTTATGAGCACTAAGTACATTCCTCTGTACTTTACAAACATACTTAAGGGGATTTCTGTAGAGCTGCATGATAAAATAATTTTGAATATTTTATCTAAGGCTTGTGTTTCAATTTATTCTGCAAAAAACCCTTCTGAATCTCAGAAGGTGGGCCTAAAGTTTCTGCCTGGATGACTGTGTGTGGCAAGAGGACAAGGCCATCACTATGGTGGCATTGCTTCCAGCTGTCTCACTGCAACAAGAGATCCATTATGGAATAACCAGCAAGAACATGGGACAGCGAGGGGTGGGTGTATGTTGGTTCCCCCACTTGGCCAATGTTTCCCACATGCAGAACTTACCTGGATTTAGATCAGCATGGACCTGGCTGACCAGCTGTGATAAAGTGGTCTGTATTCAGTGAAGAATATCAGGCCACCCATTCGTTGGATGAAAACGTAATGTCTGACATCATGCTAAGGTAGTTTGGACTATCTGATGAGCAAACACACACATATATATACACTACATATATACACAAGTAGGCCATAAATAAGACATGGTCCAGTGTGGAAAACGGTGCACTGTAGATTTTAATATACTAGGAAGAGAGGCCATATAGTGGCTCTTCTTGTATTTCAGCCCATGCTTGATGTAACAAGAGCTTATAAACTTGTAACCTGAAGGCAGTTTCTAGGACAGGGGCAGAGTCATTGGGTTCATATCTGGGGGATACACAAAGTGAAAAAAGGAAAGAAAAATGCAAATGCCACCCTGCTGTGAGCTCACGTCTTTGTCTTCTTCAAGGAACAGGTTCTGTATGAGCAGCTCTGGCTAGTAAGAAATAATCATACTTAAGCCACTGGTTTCCACATCAGAATACCTTCGAAGGGTGGACCTCAGAATACCTTCAAAGGGTGGACCTCACACCTACACTGATAAATAGGCGAGGACAGTGCTGGCTGGATGCCCTGCACTTCCCACTGCTGGATAATCCATGTTCACATAGGCTTTGCACACCTATCTGAATGGCCAAGGAAGCTCCAGCTGGGTTAATTCCCAGTCCTGTGATGTTGTTTCCAATGGGTGAGGATAAGTGCCAGTTAATCACTGCCTTTATATTTGAGATGGGGCAGATCCCAGCAAGACTGTCTGCTTGGTAGGCACTGTAGCTGCACAAGGTAAATAACATTTCGATGCTGAAGAATATTTTAAATTGGGTATAAAAGTTTTAATTTGAGAGGAAACAATCAGAAATATAAAATGAAAGGGATGGATGTGGTGAGACTGTGGTTCTGTAGCAGACAGAGGTGCAGGTGGAGACTGATCAGGTAGCATGGCTTGCACTGCTTCTGTGGGATGGGCTTGCACTGATGGGGGGGGCAGGAGCCTTTTCCATATCTAAGAACAAAAATTTACCTGTGAACCAATCTCCATCTGTTGCTATAGGAAGATCCGTAGCTGCTTACAGCATCCAGACCTTGCTGTGTTGTTAATGGTTAGACTGGATCTTAGAGGTCTTTTTCAGCCTAAACTTTTCTGTGGTTCTGTGTGTTACATCTGGGTGTTCACCCCTGGAAGTGTTAGGGCCAGGTTGGATGGGGCTTTGAGCAAACTGGTCTAGTAGAAGGTGTCCCTGCCTATGGCAGGGAGATTGGAGCTAAATGATTCCTAATGTCCCTTCAAATGCAAACCATTTTATGATCTCCATCTTTCCCAAATCCCAAATCCAGGCTGTTTCTCCAGCACCCTCTGCCAGCATCCCCTCTCCCACTCTGGAGTGCTGATTCTGAGATACAATACTTTGCATTAAGTGCTCAGTTTCCCCCCTCCTGGCAGAAATGGGGAAGGACAAAGCAGGCAAGAGCCCAGAGCACGCACTCATTAGCTTCTGTCTGCCAACAAGTTTGGGATCATGCAGTGTTATATGCAATGTCTGGCTGTTATAAAAGGCTTTGGTTAAGTAATCACATCTCTCTTGCATAAGTGCTTGTTTTTGGGAGGCTTTAGCCAATTGGAGGCTGCAGCAGCTCACAGACAGAAAGTGTGTCTAACTACTGTGATACTTTCTTTGTTAATAATACAAGATTATTAATCTGCTGAAAGTTGTATAAAATCTCTTTAGATAAGATTAGGCGGCGGAGACTCCCCAGCGCTGCTTGTAGCTGAACTACAGCTGTAAAACACTGCCAAAAATCCTGTGTGGATCCCCGTGAGTAATATTTCTGATTGTTCTAAAGGGTGTTTGTGACTGGAAACTGCAGGCAGAGACATATTGCAGATGTTTATTGCAAGCAGTAAGTTAGAAGGAGGCAGGAGGTGAGAGACAGTGGTGAAACTATTGATGGGTTTAACAAGGCTTTCCTCCTAGACTTCCGTAAGCAAGCATGGGTTTCTCTGAAGATGTGCAATCAAGGTTCTTCCAAATAAGCTAAGGAAAAAGAAATGGGGTGCTGAAGACAATTACAGAACTGCAGGAGGACAGAGATTTGGCCTGACAGTGAGATTAAAGGACCATCTTGTCCCATATATTGGTTTGGAGTGGCCAAATGTCCTATTCATATATTCTTTCCTTGATCATTGACAAGTGTACAGTGATATTTTTCTCCTACGTTTTCATGGCTTTCAGAAATCTGCATGTCAATTATTTCCTGAGCCAGAAAAGATATCTCTAACAGTACAAGTGAATTTTTCTTTTCAGAATTTGCTAATCCACTGTATCTGTTGAAGACAGTGTGTTGTTTTGTGATTTGACTGACATAAATCTAACTGGGATTTGATATCTTGAGTTAAATGAGTTCTTCCACATAGGATTTTAATTTTTATTTAAAAAAAAAGGGTGGGTTTTCCACTTACAGAGAACTGAAAAGGGCAAAGCATGTATGGACTTACAGAAAACAGGAATTCCCTTCCCACTTCCTTGTGACGTGTCTGGATGCAGCTCAGTCAATGAACAAAGCCCGGAATTATAAAACCATCCACTGAAGTGGGAACTGAAATTTATTAGTTCAAGACTGAGCAACCTGGAACGACTCCAGTTGTTATTCCTGCCAGCCCTGGAAGGCATTAGAGTGCCATTGTACAGAGAAGGCAGCTCAAGTGCTGAGCTATGAGGAGAAATAAAGGCTGTTGGCTATAGTTTGGATGTATGTATGCTTACTCTTAGAGGTGGCACAGAACTCTGCAGTGATAGAACAAATTCTGGACTAATGGGAAACACTTGGGAAAGCTCAAGTCACTACTTACTAACCTTGAAAAAATGTAGTATGTAGATTTTACAGTCTATAAAGTTCTTGAGACCTGCTAAAGCATTTAAATCTTATTGGCAGCCAGTAGATGAGGAGGTAATACCACCATGAAAGGAAGTTAATTTGTAGGAGTTATGGGATTAGAGAGGTAAATGTGAAAAGTTATGTTGAACTAAAAGGCACTTGGCTGCAAGGCCAAGACTTCAATATTTTCATATTTGCTTCCTAGAGTGGGTAAAATTGATTCAGTAAAACTGCAATAGTGATGTAAATAAGCTGGGATCACTCTTTTGCTGGCTGAGTATCTAGGCCTTAAAACCTCTGATTTAGGCAAACCTAAGCTATGGCTCTTGCACTGTGCCAGTAAGGGATGGAGGCATGGAGGGATGGAGCAGGCTGCTCACTGGACAGCCAATAGCTTCCCATTTCCATTCTACCACCTAGTGAGGTCTCCTCAAACACAGGTGCTCCCAGCCCATGCAAGGCCTTTTTAGTTCCAATGAAAACACCATGAAAAAAAGTCAGCAGTTAAAATTTGGAAATTTACAACATTATTTCTCAAACAGTTTCTGTTTTACAGAACAGGAACAAATCCAGGCATCCTATAGGATAGTCAAACAATATCTCTAACACATTGCAGGGTAAGATGGATGCTGTTCACAAGTTGAAGGTTTTGGTGATGTTTCTGTCTCTGGCTACTTTCACGGTCATGGTGATAATGAACGCTGGAAATGCCACTGGGATATTCAAAGGTAACACAAGCAAATTGTCTTTGTTCAGAGGTGGATTTCATGCATTGTACAGTTTGATGATATAAGGATGGGATAGATCTGTTTGTTGGCTCATCAGCTGTCCAAATACACCTTGTTCTGTGAAAGGTGGAAGTATCTGGCACATCCTCCAGGTGTTATAGCCAGGTGCCTGAGCCCCATCCAGTCCCTTAAAATCCAGGGAAATGGTCTTGTCCCTGGTGACCCTGAAACTAGTGGTGCAATGTCTTTGCAGACATTGCCCTTGTGTCCCTGCTGGGAGATGTTCAGGCTGCTGCTGTGGGTTTATAGAAGGCAGTGGTGCTGTGTTTGAGCGCTACCCAGCTGAATCTGCCAGCAACTGACGTTGTGCTTTTCTCTGGATTTCACACACAGCTGGCTCCTCTGGTTCTGTATAAGAGGGAAGGTGCTCGGGGTTCCCCACAGGGACAGTGATCCCATAATGGGTGTCTAAAGGCAAGCCAACTGCAGCATGTGGCTTGTTTACACCAAAGGTGTGCTTTCATCATCCCCAAACCCATTGGGGTGTGGATGAAATCTGGAGGAAGATTGAAAGGTGAGGGAAATCAGCAGTCTTTCCCCATCCTTAGGATGTAGCAACAGTTTTGCCTGCAATAACATTCACCACCACAGGTCTGTTCAGGACAACCCCTGGAAACATCTCAGACAAGTACAGCACTGATTTCACACCAGCTGGCTGGACTTTCCTCATCTGGAATGTCATCTATGTCTGGCAGCTTGCCTGGCTTCTCTACGCCTTGTCAGGGATCTGTCGAAGGTATTTTCCCTATTTACTGTTTATGGTATAAACGAGAAGGGACAGTGACTCTTCCTTTCTGTAGTAGCTCACAGTTTTAGCCCCTTTTCTGGGGTTTCTAGTGAGAGTAAACCCATTGCCATTTATCTTGACTTGGCATGCGGAAGGGCTGCTGCTGGAGCACCTCTTAGGTTCAGCATCCAAAGCTGGGAAGCAGTTTGGAGGTGCACATGAACTGCTCTAACATGTGAACAGGTATTAGTGTGTAAACTGCTCCGTGAGGCCTCATTTCCATGAACTCGTGGGATTTGACAGTTTTACCTGCACTTACCCACTGCTGGATGCTGAGAATCCACAGGGGCAAAATCAATGGATTATGGATCTAATGCTCTGAGTTTACTTGCTGTTAGAGATCAGAGAATCACCACTGGGGAGTCTCTTGGCTCGTTGAACTGGACTTCAAGCTTTTTCTGGGGCTATGAGGTCACTAACTGCCTCATGCAGTATCTGTAGTATTCCACGATGTCTTCCGTGGGCCAGACTTACACTGTACCTCTCCTGTCAAGGGGGACCATGGACTGCTTAGCTGGAGTTGTGTATCTGCTATTTTTTCATGGTTTGTAAGAAATCTCTCAGGTGGTGATGACCAACCCTGAAGGTTGAGGGAAGAATGAAGTGTGTGTTTGTACAGAATCACCACTCAGTCCATACACGTGTATGAGCACACACAAAATACATACTTACATACACAATGATCCCAAAGGCCCCAGGAACTGGACTAAAATTCCATGACCATGCCATTGCTGCCACCAGCAGTGGCACAAGCCTTACAGCATCTGTGGAGCAGTCCTTAGTATCCACTGTACCTATGATGGTGCAGAGACCAGCAAGAAGTTCTGTACTGTGGGACAGTGTCCAGATGGGGAAAGCCACAGGGACTGTGTTGTGTCAGAGAAGGAGGCACAGGAGAAATAGTCTGATTTAACTGAAATATTTAACTCCAATGTAGAGTCCCTGGTAGTATAAGGAAAATGAGGCCAGGAAAGTTTGGTTGGTCAATGCAGGCATTGTTTTCCTTTCTCCATGCCCACTTTTTCCTGGCAGGAATGAACTTGGACGTGTCTTCATAAAGCCAGACTTGCTGCCAATACCTTTTTATGTGGCGTGGTGTCTGAATAATGGCCTCAATGTTGGATGGCTCTTTCTGTGGGACCGAGAGTAAGTTGCCTTTTGCTACAAATGCTTTCTAGCACTCTTGTTCGGAATGCCCCAGTACTTCATTTTGCCTTTTCCTCTATGTATGAACACTTAATCACACCTGTAAAACCCTATGGCAGGCCTTGGCAAAACACAGCCTTCATAGAAGTTTAGAGTTTTTGCATGATGTTGTCATCTTGCCCATGAGCTAGATTGGTCATTGAAGTCTAAGATCTCCTCAAAACTGCTGCTCTTCTATGTTTTTACCTCCACAGGTAAGACAGGAGCCATGCCTCTCTTCATAAATGCTCCTTGCCTTGGATTGTTTTCATAATCATGGCCACATTAAGGGCTTATAAAAGTACCACTGTCAAGAGGTGAAGAAATTAGTTGCAGTTAGGAAAATAACTTCATGATTAACAGAGTAAAACAACAACAGCAGAATGTCAAAATGTGGGCTACATGTAGTGATTACCTTTATTAAAGGCTGATCAACTTAAATTCAGTAAAGGCCAAACACTAAAGCTATGAATTAAAGCATTGTGACACCACTGAAAAAAATGTACTGTCTATTATGTGTGTGTGTGTGTGTTCTTTGTCCTAGATACCTCCTTCCAGCCCTGGTGTTCCTGGTAGTCCTCACTCTTACCACGTGTGCCTCCCTCTTCATCTCACACCGAGCCTTGAACATCTATTCCTCGTGGTTTGTGAAGGGTCACAAAGCTGAGCTCTGGCTCATCCGCATTCTGGTAGGTAGCATTTGGGAAGCTGTGCTGTGGGTAAATGCTAAAAAATGCCCCCCTCTGTGCAGTATTGGAGGTATCAAGAGTCAAAGATTCAATGGCAGGACACAGGTAAGGTAAGTTCTGCCCTGACTTTAACTTGTGCTTGCTGCAGGTGCACACAGGCTTAATTGCATCTGCTTCCTATCGGATGCCATGGGAATGATTCAGAGCAAGGTACTTCTCCAGCTGCTACAGAATAAAGTTTTCAGTAGAGTGGGAAAACTTCAGCCCAGACTTGCCTCTGGGGTGGGGAGAATATTTCTTGCAGAGGGAGAAGCCATTGCTAAGGGTCGCTTCTGATGCTGTAGCTGATCATGATGTTCCTGACATTTGACCTCAAAAAATTATATATTTCTTATATGGGGAAGTGTACAGTGCTCAAGGATTCAAATGCAGCTGTCTTTCTGAGTTTTGGAAATTCTGGAAGGAGTTGCTTTTCTGCTGTCCCTGAGAAGAGGGGTTGTTTGGCAAACCTCACAGAGAAAAAAAGATAAACACGCCCATACTCCATGATTCCTGTTCCTCTCTCCTAGCTCAAACCTGCTACCTTGATGCCTTCTTCTTCTATCCAGGACATCTCACATTGCACTCCCATGGCTGCCTGTGTGTGCTTTAAACCATCTTTGATTCCTTACTTAATGTTGGGGTTGCTCAGTGAGAAAGGGGGTCAGCAGTAAGAAACTACCCAAGAAGAAAGTGGGTTTTTTGGTGGAGGGGGAGTTCTACACGAAAAAGTTCCTACCAACCCTTCTGGAAATGTGCCTACGTCTTTTAACACAAACTGGGAGTGGGCTCAGTTCTTTACACCCTTGTATTGTACTTCCCTGCAACACCCGTACAACACACTGCTGGGGTGGATCCCTGGACTTCTCTGGGGACTCCAAGGCTTCTACGCCTCTCCATCCTGAGGAACTTTTCCTGCAGCTGGGTCCAGAAGTCTGGCTTAACTGCCCCAGGGCCTCTGGGTCACAGAAGGCAGAGATGACCCCATTTATCACTGCTTGTCCCCTTGCTGTGCTGTGTGGCAGGTCCAGAACGGGCTGGCACTGTACGGAACGTGGACCACCATCGCCACTCTGCTGAACTTTGCCGTTGTACTGATCTACCAGGGGAACGTGTCCCATGAGAAAGCAACCACTGCTTCTCTCAGCATCCTTGCTCTCTGCCTGGTGATATGGTAAGCACCCTCATGGGTTCCCACCAAGCCTCCAAGACCCCTTCCACCTCTCACAAATGGTATCTGTCTGTCCCAGTTTGTTTGTGGTTTGTCCCTGTCCCGACACTGAGCACAAAGGCCTCTGTTATAATCTGTGGCAGATGAACTGGGACTCTGGGCAGAGCTTTTCTTCCCTGACCCTCAGGAATGCCAATAAGCACATGTTGTGGGCTAGGCACAGGGTTTTGTGACTTGCATGAGCCCAACCTGCCTTAGGTGTACAGACAAGGGTGTGATATGGAAAACGTATGAAACATGGCTTTATTTTCCCCTAAATCTACCTTAAATAAATGACTTATGAATCTTCTGAATTTTAGTAAATAAAAAATTTTTGGACTATGGTCCAAAGTAGCCCACAAACCCCCCATTCTTTGTCTAATTCCTTTCTTAGGGAATGAAAAAAAAAAAGTGGAGAAAATGCTTACTTTGGTCACTCTTTTTCTTCACAGGTTTTACCTAGAAAACTTCCTTCTTGACAAGTATGTCCGCTATAACCTCACAATCTACCCAGTGGTCATAACAGCTCTGATTGGCAGCGCGTGCAAGAACAGCTCGTTTTCATCCCCCATGACCAACAACATTTTCATAGGTGAATCTTTTGGACTGTTTCCAGCTCCTGCAAAAGAGGGGCAGTAAACAATTCCACATTCTTACTGTGTATTAGGGGCAGAAAGGCTTGCCACTTGAAAAGTGCTATTTATTAAAAGTAGAAATAGGGATATATTTGGAGGTATTTACTTTGCTAAGTAAAGAGTAGAGCAGAAATCATTGCCCGTGAGCCTTGGGGCTGAATGCAAACCTTGTGTTGTCTCAAGTTCACTTCTGAGCTCTATATGTTTGCCCCACAATCCTCCATCACTCACTTGGGTCCTCTGCTAGTCCATCTGACACAGGGCGGGCCAAGGGAAAAGCAGGGCTGGGATGAAGGCTGTGGACTTCCCATTTGCCCTATATTGTTTGGGATATAGGAGCAGAGCATAAGCTTCTGACCCACGGAGGGCTTCATAATGTGAAATCCTGCACATGCTCCTCTCCTATGCAGAGCTCAGGCTGGCCTTAACAAGTTTTCCTGGGATTATTTGGCAGCTGCCAGCCACTGTACCAGAGCTGAGTGTAGTCATCCATTGTAAAAGGGCTTAAGCTGTCCAAATTCTGTACAATCACAGTCTGGCAGGAGCTATACCATTATGAGCAGTTTTATGCTGGCATGAAAGGGACTGAGCTGTGTGAACTCTGAATCCTGCTGTAGCAGTTTGAGATGCCTATTCCCACTGTGGGGTCAGCAGAAGGGAGCATGTTCCCACCCTTCAGCCTTCCCACTGCCACATACCAGTGGCTAAAGCTAATTTCTGGACTGGTACCACCATTGTAACCATTCCAGTACATGTTCCCTTTGCTGTAAGTGCAGCTGGAGTTCTGGTCATGTCTAAAAGCACCAAGCAAAACTTGGAAAAGCTTGTCTGCCACAGGTATGGGGGCACTGGAGGCTTGTCTCCTGTGTTCCTGTAGTAGGTGCATTTCTACCAGCAAAACTTAAATCTTAGTGGTTGAGCTTGTTTGGCTGGTAGGACAAGAATGTGCTTTTCCCAAACTAGTACATGTTTCTTTATATAGTTCAACTATTCTTGGAGTGTTTTGTTAATGTAATGCATTTTAATTCCTGTGTCCATGAAGCCTCCCCCTTTTTAGACGTGCCTTGACCTGGAAACATTGGGCAAATTTGGCTGTATAGCAGTGAAACTCTGAGAAATACAACTCTGGGGGCAATGGATCCTATACAGGGGATTGGAGTTTTTTTCTCTTTCCCTGATTGCCCCCAGTACTGAGAGCTGGGGTATGACAAGAGGGGTCTTGTCATATGTCTTATGGTCTAACATGCTTTTGTTTAATTTTTGTTTGCTTCTAGTTGTTCTGCTGGCAGGGACTTCCCTGATCTTTGCTGTTCGGCTGGGACTAGTCACGTGGAGACACTATAAGAGACCACTGGAAGCATCAGGAATTGCAGACCCGTCAGGCATAGTGGCCTGAGACCTCTGGCATGTTGTGGCAGATACTTGAAAGGGAGAAAAAAGAATTGGGCATCTGCTGGTGGTTCCTTCCAGTATCAATTGCCTTGTGCTTTTCCCTCTTATTCTCCATCCCAAAGGCAGATAGCTTGTGTCTGCAGACCTGTTTCGCTCCTACGTTCTCTCGGATGAGCCACTCGCAGCTTTTGCTCTGGAAAAGTGCAAGGAAAGGCCCTTTAGCTGAGCAGCCCTGTGCACCTCTGGGATGCCTGAGCTGCGGCTCCCTGCTCCTGCCAGAGCAAGGAGAGCTGCCAGTGGGAGGTCTGTCATTCCCTTGGCCATGGGTCCTGAGTATCCACAAGTCCTGGTGCTGTGAGCAGATCTCCTGCAGGCAGCGACTGCTTCCTTTCCTGCTTCTCTTCAGCATGACAGAAACAGATACTACAGCTTGATATTTACCTTTACAGTGTCAGCTCTGATGTTTGATAGGCAAGGGAGCAGGAGGAGTGACTGAACACTTCTGACACAAATGGGTTGCCTTTCCCTGAGCTTGTGCTGGTTGGATGTCTCCTGCTGGAGGATGGTTTGTGGCCACTCTGGAAGGTTAGATGTACAGATGAGATGGTACCTGATCTGGGGTGAAGCCTGCTGCTTCAAAGGAAGCCTGTTTAAGAAAAAAAAATAATATTTGAACCAGTAGAGCGAGTTCATCCTGGATCAGTGCCTTTCTCATGTGGTTTCACCACTTCTTAGTTGGTATTAGGAAGCCTAAAAGTGGGTTGACTGAATTGTTGGACCACTGCCTCTATTTCCTGTGCCTAATCGAAAGTTGGTGGTGCCTCACAGGTGTCTGGAAAGTGTTTCTACATGCCAGGTGCTTTCAGATATTTAACATCTTGCAGTACTCTTGCAAAGCTAAATTCTAAAATAATGTGTGCTATTGTTTACATTTAACAAAAACCAAAAGCAGTGTAATGCAATTCCTCTCATCATTCTGGCATGTTGTTTTATTTTCTAATAAATCAGCTAATTCTGCCACTGTGCCACTAACTCTGCAGATCATCTAAAGCAGCTGTCCTGGCTCCCACCTCACTCATGCCTGGGATTCCACGGTGAGTCTGGTCCCTCGCTGGGATGCTCTTGGATGGAGCCGCTTCCACTGAAAACGCCTTTGTCAACCTTACAGGAGGATGCAGATTCCTATGTATGATTTAAACTCCTCTGCCCAGCACCCTGTTCATTAAGTTTCTATTTTATAAGCTCTGCCTCCCAAGAGCCCAGCTAGTAAATTCCCAGCAGCCTCTCCTTAAGCTGCCTTCTTTAATTCAGTGGTATTAAATCCCCTGGCATGTGGATTAAGGGGTCCAGGCAAGGTGAGTAGCTGGTGTGAGGTTGTGCAGCAGTTAATGCACGGGGAGCCCTGGAGGGTTTTGCATCCTCCCAAGCAAGAGCATTGCAAAGAGCTCCTGGACCAGGGCAGACTTTCCACGGGACATTAAAGAAAGCCTTCAGGAGGTTTCTTGGTGTCTGTACCTTATGTCTGTGCTGTCCAAATGACTAGAAACTATACCACAGAATGCAATTAATTATCTGGGGAGAGTCAACAGGGCTTCTGTAGAGGGAAGTCGTGTCTCACAAACCTCTTTGAGTTCTCTGAAAGAGTCAAAAAGCACATTGGTAAGAGTGAACTCTTTTATATTGCCACTGACTTCTACAGAGGCACAAAAGCTGTCATAAAAGTCAAAGTCCTCCGACAGATGATTAAAGCTGGGAGGCAGAGGGGGTGTTTCTCCAGGGAGCAAGGCTGTTGGTGCCATGTGTCATTAGTCAGGGGCTGGATAAGGTGGTCATTAAAAACTAAAGGATTGTTTGATGATGGACAGTTATTTAGGATGCTAAAGGAGAAGGTAGACTGGGATATTGCAAAAAGCTCTTAAGAAACTGAAAGTGGGGAAGTCACTGTAGGTATGTACCAAAGGATGCTGTGCTTCACCTTTCAAGTGATGTGCTCTTTTCTGGCCCCTGCCACTTGGGCACAAGGGCTGGGGGCTCTGGTAACCATTCTCACTCAAATATTTCCACATCTGGCAGCAGTGGAGGCAAACCATATATCAGGAATGAATGGCTGGAGAGGAGTAAAATTTAGAACACCCTCCTGCCTCTCTAAAGGTGCTGTGGCACCCACATCTTCAGGGCTTTGTGCAGTTCTGGTCCTTGCATTCCCAGCAGACTGTCAAGGGTTTGGAGAAGAGCAATGGCATCAGGGAGTGAGATGCCTCCCCGGCCATCCATGCCCCCCGGGAGCTGAGAAGCAGCTCAGCTGAGGAGTGTGAGCCCCTTTCCCCTGGTCACCTTGATGTGTGTGGCACAGGGGTGGGTGCTGCTCTCAGCACTCCAA
Source organism: Neopelma chrysocephalum (assembly GCF_003984885.1). Classification (NCBI taxonomy): domain Eukaryota; kingdom Metazoa; phylum Chordata; class Aves; order Passeriformes; family Pipridae; genus Neopelma; species Neopelma chrysocephalum. The sequence goes on along the minus strand of NW_020897762.1, from coordinate 972,883 downwards.
CACGAGCTGTGAGGAGAGTCTCAAAGGCCTTTTTCTGAGTGGTGATGAGGTGCTGCAGCAGCACCCAGTCAATCTTTGCAGACCTCCCTGTGAGAAAGCTCCTGGTAACTGCCCTGAAATGACAAGGCTGAGCTACCTCAACCCTCATCTGACCACCCACAAATAATTTCCTGGTTCCCAAAACCCTCCCCAAGCCCTATTTCCTCATAGCTGAGGCCAGACAGAGGTTTCCACAGCTGCCCCAACACAAAGAGCTCCAGCCAGCTTTGGGAAAAGTGGCTTTTCTTGCATCTGCAGCAGGAACAGGAACCTAAAAATAATCCACCTCCCCCTTTTTTCTTTCAGCAAGCATGGAGGAAAGCAGATGAAAAATAAGTGTGAACCTTCCTCTTCCAGATTTGAGGATAAAGATATCTTCAAGACTATTTTTAAAGGCTTTTTTTTCCCCCTCAAATGCCTTATTTTCATTTGTTTTTCCAAAACCATTGGTACATGATTTTGCCCACAAAAGATTTTTCTTTCTGCAGAGCTGCATTTCATAAAGCTGGAAGCCTGCCAACCTTTTAGCACAAAGTAATCAGTCTAGCCTTTGTTTCCATGAGCGATTATGGGATTTGGGTGAATTTTATAGGATTTAAAATTTCTTGGAAAGCTGGTGGCCCTAGGAACCCAAAGCCTGAAAAATTATTTTGGTTTCTGAAAAGGTGATGCATTCAGGTGTCTCTTAGCCCAGCCTGGGATGTGACCCAAGTCCCTTGGACACACTCACCTCCCCATGAGGATGGAAGACAGATGGGGCTGGCAAAGCCAGGCATGACGAGATTCCTGGGATACAAAGGTATACCTTGCTTTCTGATACCAAAAGCTGGGTTTACATTTGTCATCCTCTGAAGAGATTATTTTTATGACTAAATGGGGAAATAGGGAATAGCAGAGTGATCTGTAAACCACCATTGGGTTGACAACTCCAGTGCTATGTCCAGGGATGCTCAGGGATGCCTCCTTCACTCATCTGTGGCCAGCTCCTGCCCAGGCAGCCTCCATTTGAGGATGGCCCATCAGTGTATCCATATTTTCTCTGTGGGGCTGTATCAGCTGGGCTGAATGTTTCTGAAGCTGAAGACCTTTTTCAGTTAAAATTCCTGGAAAAATCTGATTCAAAAGAATGTTGTATGGGAGAAGTGGGGCAGGGGAAGTATGCATTTGAACTGAGAAAAAAAAAAGTGGTATTTCAAAAGGAATTTTTTTTAAAAAAATGAAGTTAAAAGGCCCTGGATCAGGCTCTCTTTAAAGCCCACACAGCTTCCAGAGAAAACCATTCCTCATTTCTTGGATTAGGACTCAGCCAGTTCCTCTTCAGCCATGGGGAGAGCTGAGGAGATGCTGAGATTAGGGCAGGCTTGCCTTTGACATCTTTCTCCAGCAGCAGCATGCTCTGGGCAGTGCTCCCTGGACCTCATCCTGCCCACAGCCCCAGAGCACTGCAAACTCTCATGACTCTCTTGGCTGCTGAGCTCAGGCAGAAGCCTCTCCTGCTGGGCTCCCAAAAACCAGAGCACCCAGGCGGAGGAGACGTGTTACAACCTAATTTGTTCTTGGCTTGATGCTACCCTCAGGACTAATTGCTTTATATTAAAGCATCTGTGAAAAAGAATAATAAATAAATAAAGTTGAGCCTGCTGGAGAGAAGAGATGCTACTCCATAAATGCAAAGCACCAAAACAGAAATCAGCATTGCTCTTCATCTGCAATTCTAAGGAGTTTTGCAAACCCATCTCCTGGCTGCAGCCAGGGGCAAGCGGCATAGTTGGATATGGGGATTGTTGCTGAGACATGGGCACAAGTGGCACCAGCCACACTGGCCATCACCACCAGCAGAAAAACATAAATGAGACACATGCTGGAGCCTTGTCACTCCTCATGGCATCTCGTCGGAGAAGCATTGGCCCTGGAGAGGAAACACAAAGTAGACTGGCTCAAAATGTGGCACCCCAAACACCCCAAATCCAGCCCTGGCCGGGTGCGCCTCCATTTCCTTATCTCTTATGCAGAGCTGAACAAGACAGTCCTCTCTGTGGAGGACTGTGAAGATCTCCAGATAAAAGCCCTGAGTACAGAGGAGGATGATTAAAGCCATCAGCACCCTTTGCTATGCACACAGTCTAAACACGCTTGGGCCATCCTGGGCTCTTTGAAAACTGTTAGATGTTTTCAAGCTAAATATTTATTTTATCTGCCGGGACAGCCCCCGTGTCGGGAGATCAGCTCACTCCCTCTGTCAAAGGCGTTCTCAGCAGAGTGTTACGGGCTCAGGCGGGACTCATGCATGAGCTGAACATGTGGGAAAAAATGCTGGAGCAGCCCAAGAGCCTGACCCTGCTCCCAGCGGAGCTGGGGCACTGCTTGGAACATGCACCAGCCACGTGATAGCACAGTGGGCACTCCCCACTGGAAACTTTGACTCAAAACCCTTGAATAGCCACCCAAGGATGCTGTATTTTTTCCTTCCTCATTGGGAAAAAAGGGTCTTGAAGGCCTTTGCCCAGGAAGCTGGTAAAATGTGACGTTTAATCAATCGAGAAAAGATGTTATCCGCTCAGGATGGGATAGGTTAGGGTTAAGGAGTGCAGGAAGTGACAGTGACATTTGCTGGTAACTTGGTTTATCTCAAGGTTATCCTAGTAAAAGCTTAAAAAGAATAGGCATTACTGGAGAGTATTTAGCTTAAGTAAGTGACCCATGACATGAATTATTTTCATCCAAGAGAGAGAAAAAGAATTTGTGTGTTTGCTATTGCTTCCCATGGTGACAATGCAGATTTTGCCACCTATTTTTCAGGAACAGAATAAAGGAAGATTTTGCTATGAGATGGTCTCAGGGCTGAGAGAGGAGCAGAGGGATTGGGCAGAGACACCTGAGAGCTGTGTCAGACCAGCATCAGAGCCAGAGCCTGTGTTTCCTTGTCCCAGTGCTTTTACCTTAAGCCTGTTAAAAATATGGGCTGTGGTCTCCTCCTGGGAGACCCACTGTGTTTCCCCTCATTCAGAGGGTACCTTTCCCCTGGAAATATGTTTCTGCCCCACCCACTAACCGGATGCCCATGCATGACTTAAGTGGGTGCTCATGCATGAGCAAAGAGGGTGCTTGGGTGTGTGCAGGTTGAGCACTAATGCATGAACTCCTCATGTGTGAATGAAAGGCTCGCTCATGCTTGAGCTGTTTGGGTGCTCATGCATGGATTAATTGTGTGCTCATGCATAAATTAAT
>NW_020897762.1:935444-969606 GCF_003984885.1 Neopelma chrysocephalum | reverse complement strand
TTGGGTGCTCATGCATGGATTAATTGTGTGCTCATGCATAAATTAATTGGGTGCTCATGCATGGATTAATTGGGTGTTCATGTATGGATTAAATCTGTGCTCATGAATGAATTACTTGAGGCCCCGTGCAAGAACCAGCTGCCAGCTCACAGGTAAGCACACAAAACCCTGCACTTCATGCTTAATACACCACTCACATGCAATGGCCAGCTGGCTTAGAGCTACACACGTTCTCCATCACCACTGGAGCAGGTGGGGGTGCTGCATGAGGTGTTATTGTCTGATTGATACCAGGACAGGCCCTGCACACCAGCCCTGCTGTGGAATTTCCACTCTGACACACGAAACCACAATTTGGATGTTTCTGAGTCTCCTTGGGAGGACACCACCCAGCCTGCTTCAGGACACTGTATTTATGTATCTCCTTATGTTATCACTCCATCAGGCACACCATCTCTCTGACCTGGAGCTCTGGGCTCACCTAGCCAAAAGCTGATGGGAAATGATGGCCATACTGTCTATATAACACTAGCAGAAGAATGCACCCTACTCAAAATACTGGTAAGAAAAGCTGCTGGTGTGGTTTAATAGGATGGATGGAAAACCAGGAAAAACACTGTTGTGGTTCCTCAAGACAAGAACATCTTGTTCAGGCAAATGCAAAGGTGTTCCTTGAGGACAATCCCGCAGAGACAAGAAGACGGGATGATGGCAATAATGTTGGTGCCTGGCTGGGAAAATGTGAAGGAAGTATTTGATAATTATCACAACATTACCACAAAACATATGCAGGCAGGATAGGAATGAGGTCAGGACTTCTGCAGCATCTGATTCTTTTCCCTTTTCTTCCAGTGCTGGCACCGTGTGGAGGAGGGGAAGGAAGGCAGTGGCTGAGAGCAGTCAGCAATGAGATATTCCTGCCCATGTTCCAGGCTGGAGGCAGGGAGGATCTCTGCTGTGCTTTGCGAAATTTTGTCTCACAGCTGCCACCAGACTGAGGTGTCCCCGACGCTGGAGCTGCTCCAGTCCACAGTGTCAGTGGGGACACTGATGTCAGGCAGCACCTGCTGCCTGACCCTGCAGCAAAACCAAACCCTGCAGAGCCAGCCATGGCTGCTTACGGGTTTCTCTGCTCTCTGCAGCAAGTTTTTGGGTGCAGTATCAGTTGCATGTTATCAGCTTGTACAGGGAGGAGCTGAAACAAAGCAAACAGCCATCCCAAAAATGCCCATGATACCGCAGTTCGTGCTGCTGAGCTGCCCTGGTGACCCAGCTCAGGTGCTCGTGTCCTTGTCCCTTTGGGGTATGCCAGCCTTGTTCACCACCCCATTTGCTGCCTGAAAACCTCTCCCTGGGGCTTCCCCCGAGGGTATAAACCAGGTAGAGATGTTGATGCAATTACAAATGTGCACTTCTTAAGCAGCCAGGAATTGCAACCCAGGCCTTGGGGTGTGTGCCCCAAGCATCACTCCACAGAGCCTGCATTACAATCCGGCCCAGTTTTAATCTGCTGTTTGAATATTGAGGGCAACCTGCACGTAGACATCCACTCATGGGTGCAGAGAGCTTGCTGCAGTCATTTGAGATGATTTGAACAGGCATGAGGATGCAGTGAGATGGGTTTTTTTCAATATTAATGAAGCCTTATATGTTTCATATCTGTTAAATGGGAGGAAGTGAGCAGCGTGAGGTGTCCTGGGGCTGGCTCACACCAGCCCTCGTGCCACATGAAACCCAAGCGCTTGAGAAGTGAATTTTAGTCCCACTTACCTCCAGTGTTGAGTTAAAAAGTGTTTTCCTCCCATCCACCTCGGGGAATGTAGATATGTTCCTGGGATGGGCAGGTAACACCACCTCCCCCAGCTCAGCCCAGCCAACAGGGCTGTCCAATGCCTGATGGTAGGGAAACAACTCACAGCAAGACTTGGACCAGGGGCTGGTATGAAGAGAATCCACACCAGGAAAGCCCTAGAACATCTCTAGGACGAGACCCACTTGTGTGGTTTCCTGTGATATTGCCTTTGACATGTAGAGGAGAGAAGCTCGTGGGGGAAAAGGAGCTTCCATTTCTCGCCCTTTCCCACTGATGCTGTCCAGATGCAGAAGTGGTTAAGTCTCTCAAAAGATGCAAGGCTTCACATAAAAGGTTTGGACAGCTTCCTCACTGCCCCCAGCAGCCTCCTAAAGGCTGTTTCCTCATTACTCGTCTCCTCACACTCCTCTGTAAATCTCTTGATCTTCAAATGTCTCTCAAAAGGCAAATATACTTGATGTCAGGCAGGACTGGAACAGCTGCCAGAATGCTGCCTTCCACAGCGCTGGGATGGAGATGGTCAGGGAAATTACTCCAACTCAGATGGTGAAACAACGATCTTTTTTTTCCCTTTTCTCTCCTTCTCTTGTAAAGGCAGCTCTTTTCCTCAGCAGTGATGGGACCTCCTGTCTTCCAACACCAATCAACCACAAATCAAAGCAATGCTGGGTCCTCACCTTCTGGAACAGCTGGTTCCCACAGCATCTCCAGCAAACACTATCAATGCGCCTTAGATCAACTCTGCAGCAGATCCCAGGATCTGCTCTGGGTTGAACCTGGTGGCTGGACAAGGCTAGGTGACATCACGTAACCCTTTGTTTGCTTCTCTTCTATGTGTCCAGGAAATTTTTTAACAGGTCTGGACAGTGCCAAGGCTTGAAGGGAGTGCATGGAGAACCTGGCCAACCCAGGAAAGATCGGGGACCTGTTGCCTCAGAAGAAAGACCTACTTAAAACCTTGTGAAAACAACCCTGTTCCTCCATGGGCAGCAATGTCTACTTAAGATCTGGCTTGAAATGCCTTTAAGGCTGGGTCTGATTGTTTTGTTACACTGAAATTATACTAAAGAAGTTTGGGAGGGTGGCGGTGCCCAAAATGCCACGTCTGAGAAGAGGACTGGCTTCTGACTTCTGCAAAGCCAATCTCTTTGCTCAAGCTTTCCCAGCCAGGGTGTGCAGAGCAATAAAGAGCCTCTTGAAAGCTCTTGACAGCTTGTCAAGGGAGACGTCTTAGGCTGCGTGTGCTGAAAGTATCCATGACACAGAGTAGAAGCCTCTCTGGGGGTTTTTATTCCTGCAAAACCAGCTTTCAGGAAAGACTTGTTGTTGGGCAATGTTTTCTGTCTTCACCGTGGGGGGTTGAACAGGCTTCAAAAAGAGCAACAGATGAAAAACATTGACTCATGGGTCGGAGGCTTCAAGATGAGATGCTCCCCCCGCCCCCCCACTTCACAAAGAAAACACAGGAGAGGGCAATCAGGCAAGAAAACTTGTCATTTAAGCCTTGAAAATCCTTTTTCCACCCAAAGCAGCCCCATCTCTGTTTCTGGGTAGCTCTCTTGCATGGTCAGAAAGCCTCTCCACTTCCATGCTGTACATAAACACTTGTCATATTCCCTATCAAAGGGTGATAAACACACTTAGAGTGTGTTTATCTGTTGGCTGACAAGCTCCACTTAAGAGCTTAGTTTGCTGAGTTCTAAAGAGGCATCCTCCCTCCCGTTTGGCTCGCCGGGCTGATGCCAGGAGGGTGCTGGAGTGTGTCTGGTGCTCCACAGAGGCAGAGCCTGTCTTTCAGCCCACCTAATGCTTCAGCTTTCTGCAGCTCCTCAGTCTCTGGCTGAGGTTGCATTTTATCTGATAGAACAACCTGCCTGAGCCCAGGGCTTTGGCTGCAGGAGGCAGGGCTGGCTGGGGTTGGCACTTGGGTTTTAAAGGGGGAGACACAAGCACTGTGGTCTCTTGCTGTGCCCGCAGGTGCTGAAGCTCCCAGGACACTTTTGGAAGTGGTTGCCCACAAACTGTGCGTCCACATGTATGGTTGGAGAGAGGAAAAGTGTCCTCCTCCAGCTCAGTCCTGGTCAGGGACATCCTCTGCCAGGACATGATTCCGCTGTGGAGGGCAAATCAGTGCAAACAAGGGCCTTCCAGGCAGGGGCCAAATGATCTTGCCCTTTGCTCCATCTGCTCAAACTCCTCTTCCTCAGTGCATTTCCCACTGCATTTCAACACAACCTGAGGGACGGCTGCTTCTTCAAACCCCACTGCCACTGTGCAGCGTGCTTTGCCTCTGCGGAAAACATCCCCCAAAGAGCCCGTTCTCCTCCCACCTTAGGCTGCAGCTGGAAATGCAGCACGGGAGAAACGGGCTCTGGCTGCAAAAGGCATTTCATGGGAGGGTGTAGAGCACCATCTAGTGAAGGCCAGGGAGGAGACCATCAGCCAGCCTGGGCCGGGATCATCTGTGTCCTGGAATCATAGAATAATAGAATCACAGAATCACAGAATTTTTTAGGTTGGAAAAGACCTCTAAGATCATCAGGTCCAACATCAACCCAGCACTGCCTAGTCCGCCACTAAACTATGTCCCTAAAAACCACATCAACATATTTTTTTGAACAATTCCAGGGATGGTGATTCCACCAGTTCCCTGGGCAACCTGTTCCAATGCCTGACCACCCTTTCAGAGAAGTAAGTTAGCAAGTTAAGTTAGTAAGACATGACATTCCCCTCAGGAACCCATGCTGGCTTTGACTGTAGGTGCTTACACCTTTAGGTAGGCACCGAGCAGGGATCTGCTCATCTTCTCCCAGTGTTTGCACAGGGAATATTAGTCTCAGCAGCAGAACAGGTGGAAATCAGAAGGGAGTGCAACTTCTTCTGGCACTTCTTTTTCCAGCTTTCTCCTGTCCCTCCTGGGGTGAACAGGGCAGATGGGACTTGTTTGCAGATGAGGAACAGAAGTCTTGCCCACAGCTGAGCATAGCTGAGCTGAGCGTTGCTGCCATAGCTGAGCAGAGCCCTTTGTCAAAGGGCCTGGGGAGAATTTCAGGTTCCCTACAGCTTCATGTGTTTGGACTTCAATTTTTTTTTGTTCTGTTAAACCCCCTTTCCCACTGCTCTTTATTGTCTGACCTCTCTCTGTGACTCTGGCCTGAGCAGCTGGAGAGTCAAGGTCCCCTTACAAAGGCTATGAGATGCTGCACACCTGCCTACCTGCCCCTGCAGCTGCTCTAATTAAAACCTTAAGGATGAGTTAACATGTCTTTCTTTCTTTATGGACCTGTTTGAAGTGCCTCGTTGCTTTGGGCAGTCTGTGCTGTAATTAAGTTATTAGCAAGGAAACTTAAGCTTTACAACCGCCTTTATGACAAAATATCTCAGAGGGCTGTCGAGCAGGTTTATTAGAAAGTGAAAACATCTTTTGATGCAAGAGCACTCAGAGATGTCTGAAGACAAGTCAGTAACGGTAAATCACTGCCAGAGCCGCCAGCCAGGAGCCGTCTGTCCGGTGATGAGCTGCCCTGGGGGTCGCTGACTGGGTCATCTTCCAAGGCTGCTCCTTCAGGGCAGCACAGCACTGCTCTGATGAGGAGTTTATCCTGGTGCCTGAAGCTGGAAGCTTCACAGTGGGGTGTGTCTCCCGGTGGTAGCCAGTTCTGAGTTCTATTGCCCGTCTAAGCCCTCCTCACCCAGAGGTGCAGGCAGGTCACCTTTATGCAACTCCTGGCTATGTCCTGCTGCTCTGACCTCAGGACATGGTGCTTGGTCCTAAATCATTCCAACCCCTCAACAGGATCTCAGAGCAAGGATCCAGCTCTGCCTGCACCAACAAAGCAAAGTCACTTCCAATTTCCCTCTCCCAATATCCTGCTTGGCTTAAACAATCAATATAAACAATCTTCTTGCAAAGTATACGGAGCGTCTGCCACTGCCATCCCCCTTGGCAGAGTTGAAGATGTTCCTACTGGCTCAGGACAATTTGGGCTCACATCCATCCCCTTCCAAAAGCCACAGTATGGCCATTTGCTGTCTGTGCAAAACCCTCTAGAGGGAGCCCCGATCCTGGACATCTCCATCCAAGGTCCTACCAGGTCATAAAGACGTGCGTGTTCAGATGAAGGTTTTGTGGGGGTTTTGTTGTTTGGGCTTTTTTTATAAGGCTCCACACTACCTTAGTGACAACTATGAGGCTTACTTGCCCTCTCTGAACGTTTTCTGCATGTTCCTGTTCTCCACAAGCGCTTCCTCACCCGCCTCCAACATCTCTCCCACTTAGACCTCATTGAAGGTGGGATGAAATCTTCTGTGGTGTAAAGGCTGTCCTTGCACAGGGAAACCTCCTCCCATGACGGCCTCCAAGGGCACTGCACTAACAGAGGCTGCCACCTTACTGCCCTGGCCCCATGGAGGGGAGTGTTTTGGGGCAGCAGCCGTCCTGATTGGTATTTATAGCTTTTCACACTGCAGTGCCCTGGTCCATGGCGAGTTGTTAGGGAGCCCCCAAGTGCTCCTGTACAAGGAGCTCAACTTTGTTTCCTCACAGAAAGGGGCCTGGCAGGCTGAGCATAGTGCATGGAGCAGGATGCTCTGAACACTGTGTTTCCAAACAGTGCCCACCCTGGACTTGCTCACTGAGTCCAGTGATGGGTCATCATGGAGCACTTTGGTCTCTACACAGGAGCGGGTGTGAGGTAAGTCATGTCCAGTTGTTCACTTGTGAATAGTTTTGGGCAGAAGTCTCTAAGCATTCCCCCTTTTTGCATGGTTGAGACAAAGCTCACAAAGGCTTCTTTAATTGTCCCTACTGCTTCTTGCATGGGTTTTGCCTTTTACCAGGTGGATACAAATAGGAGGCCCTCCTGGATCAAGTTGTATTCCAAGTGAAATAGCCAGGGCCAGACTTGAGTGTACATGTTTATAATAAAAGCAGGGGCATGGGAAACTTCTTCCATTAATCTCAATCTGTGTACCCTGCTCTGATTGCACATTGAACAGGAAAAGTCACTTGAGCTCCAAAGGCAGCTGTGCCCATCCTGCTGCAGGGCATCCCTAGGGAGTATCACATCTCTTCTGCTATCCCCTCTGTCCTCCTACCACTCTGGACCTCAGGGTCATCCATCCCCAGCAGACATCCTGTCATCCCTAGACCTTGTATCTGAGCAGCCACTGGGTGAATTGGGAACAGCGCTGGATGCTGTCTAGTGCCACCAGAGCAGCTGTCCTTACCAGCTGGGCTCTACTGGTAGCATCCAGCAAGGCTTGCAATGGCTCTCTCCCCCATCCTCATGCTTCCCTTCTCCTCCTCAGCTACTTACAACAACAAAGCCCTGAAGTCTCCACTCATCCTTTCTCAGGAGACCTGGTTAAGCTGTTGGTGAAGGATTTATGCTGTGATAGGAGGCTCACTGCAGCCTGTAGGAATAAATCCCATGGATATTAACCACATCGGGATCAAGGCCCTGCTGGTTTGCCTCCTCCAGCCTGGCTGGATCTTCCTTCCCTTCCTGCCCGTTCCTTTATTCATTTACAAGTCCTGTGAAGTCCCAATGCGACATCTGATTTCCATCCAGTTGGACAGTAAACTTACATTTTTCTCACGGTCTCTGTGCTCTTGTGCTTTGGGTCTCTGCCAGGCAATCCACATCTTCGACTTGCCTTTTTTTTTTTCTTTCAGACCAAGTTGCTCTGGTACTCTCTCCCTCTTTCCTCCCAGCCTTTAAAGGAAGTAAAATAAAAAAGGTCGACAAGAAGAGCCAGGACTCCCCAGGGATGAACCCGCTCTCGTCCTTCATGCCAAGTGGCCCAGAGATGCTTTCCTGCAGTCCCAGCAACAGCAGCTGCTCAACTCTCTGCTCCAAAAGTGAGAAATGTAGCAGCCAGTGCCAATAAAAGGGGCTGCTTTCCCTATCCCTCCCATTTTGCCAAGGGCTGTGCTGTTGACTCGGTCACAAGTTGCTGCCTCCAGTCAATTGTCAGTGACAGATACCCTGCTTGTTATTTCTGTTTCCCAAAATTCTGGGAAACTGCTCTCATTTTGGGGGGCCAAGTGGGTATTCCTCTCCCCACACAGCTGCTCATCCACTTCCAGCCTTCATGAGAAAGCAGAGGGAATGCAAAATATACCCTCAAACTCCCTTCCTTTCCCACAGCCCTGTTCCTTTTTGCTTTCTGGTCTGTTGGTGGCAGGGTGGGAAGGACAGAGGAGCACATCCTGGTTTCTCCCTCCCCAAACCTCTTTCTTCCCAGGACATCCTCCCTTTGACATCCTTCTGGCCAGCTATGGATACAGGGATGATGAAGAGATGCAGACCCAAGCACCAAAGTGGTGGCCCCAGTAAACCAGACTCTGGGACTGTAGAAACTAATGCTGGTAGCAAAGTTTTGCAGCTGGCTGAAGGCAGCAGGAACCAAGGCAGTTTCTCTAAAATAACCCAAAACCAACCAGCCACAAGACCACCCACCCCTCTCACCACCTGCTGGTGCTCAAAAGCACCGCGGCTACATTGGAGTTGAGGCTTTGCTAATGGCCCACACCAAATTGCAGTGCCATAATGGCTTTCTTCTGCTTGGAGACAACCTTGAAACAGAGTGAATCTGAAGTCGTGGTGAAAATATCCTTCTGCATCAGATGTTTTATGGGCTACTGGGGCTGTGTGTTCCCCTCTCGCATACAGGCATGTGTATGGAAATTTGCTCTTGTGCAAAGGCTTACTTTGATCCCAGTGAACTCTGCTCCTTCTTGATTTCCTCCACAGGAAGCAAAGTCCCTTGGGTCAAGAGGTCTCCCTGTTTTACGCAGAGGAAGTCTTATGGCAGCATAGATACACAGCCTTGCCATCCAGACCCAACTGATTTTTCTAGGAAAAATTATTGATATTTAAATTACGTCACGATTTGAATCAGAAATAGGAGTTTTACATAAGCAGCTAAGCCTGCCCTCAAATTTTTATTAAGGGCATGACGAATCTCACCAGTCAGTAATGACTAAGGGTAAAGGCTGCTCCCCCCTTTAGGTTGGACATTATCTGCACCAGCTCGTGAAGATGCCTATTTGAAGCCAGGTAATTGCAGAAATGTCTGTCCTCTTACAAAACAGCAAAAGATGCCCTTGACTTTTCTTTTAGACTGGACTAGTTGGTTTCTGTAACTCAGAGGGTGACAGCAATAAATGCATTTTGATGACATTAAAAAGCATCATTTTCTCATTTTCCTAACTGACAGAATGGACTGGATATATGACCTTACCTCTTCTCCTTACCCCAAGCTGTCCCTCCCATGCTTGGGACAGGTTTGTGGGAGGCCACCACGACACTGTTGCCCCAGCCTTTGTTTTGGCCAGTCTCTACCACATTGAACTGGCTGCTCTCAGCATTTTCCTTGATTTTAGGCAAAATTGCAGAGGCAGCAGGTTTCGTCCCATTCCTAGGTCTCATCCACCAACACCTCCCGTGGTAGATGGGACTCCCGTGCAAGTCTTTCAGGGGAAGTTGCAGGACTTGCACATGATGGTCAAAGAAGAGTTTAGGACTCTTCAGCCTGACTCATTTCTTTTCCCTCCCCCTCATGAATCAGTTTTACCTCTTTTTGCTGCGGTGCATGAAATTGCTGTGGGCTGAGCTTTGTGCAGACAGCTGGACACTCGAGCACTTGCACTGGAATTGGTGGGACCTGGGCGTTTGCCTCGGGCCATACTCAGGTGTTATTTGGTGTCATCTAATTTTAACACATCACCAAGACAGCGTTTTGGCTGTGCCCTGTGGAGGCTGAAGGCAAAGGCAGCATGGGTTATGCCAGAGGGTTGTTGCTTCCCACACGGGCAGGTCAGCGCAAGGCACTGGTGTAGCTTTGAGGTGCCAGAGCACCATGACTTAACAAGGTTTCTGCTTAATTACTGGGATGCTTTAGGGAGAGAAACCTGTCCCTTCACCTCTTTTGCCTGTTATCCTCCTTCTGTGAGCATCTATGGAGTCTAGACAGGGCTGGGACCCACACATACAGCTCCCCCTAATTTTTAGCTGCCTGGATGAAAGTTGTAAGTGCTCCATGATTCACCCTGCTCCCTTGCATAAGGAGGAAACTTTTGTTTATTGCTTCCCTCTGTGATAACTTCTTCATGTAAAATGGGTCCTATTGGAATGTGCCAAATCCCTGTTTCATCCCCAAAGCTCTGGTTTTCCATTTTTTTAACCCTGTTGCATCTGCACCACATGTCTGCTCCATAGGGGCACCTGAAGGCCAGGCCCTGGTTCCAGTGTGGCTGGAGTTCAGTTTGCATCTGAAACAGAAATCAGCAGCAGCAGTAGTAGTAGTAGTAGCAATGAAGAAGAAGATGAAGAAGGAGGAGAAGAAGAACGACAACGAGAAGGAGAAGAACACAAGAGAAGGACCTGGAGCAAAATAGTGGAGAAACATGGCACACTAGGGTGAAGTTGCATTTCAGCCCCTCTCTATTTATCCTTCATTATTTCTTCATTATTGATCTTGGAAAGAAAACAGAAGTGTGAATCTGAATTTGAGATGCTTTTCAGTAATGAGCTGCTCAGTGTACCTAAAAGCCTGGTTTTCAACAGCTCTCTCATGTGGATTCCCTGATGTCTGATGTGGGACAGACTAACCTACAGCCTTTCCCCCAGCAAAGCTATCAGTAGGGTTATTTTTTAATTCTATAACCACCCACCAATCTCTGTGAAAACCTGTGGAGCCTTAATAACAGTCTTGGAGGGTGCTACCCTCTGCCGTGACTTGCTGAAATTAGGCAAGAGGTGCCCCTACTTAATGGAGACAGCAGGACCATGCCAGGGGGTACATGCCAGAAAAGCCATAACCCTTAAAAGAAGACTTTGCAACCAAAAAAGAAGACCAAGACTGAGTTTCATGGACTTGAAGCCCTGAAAAACAGTGAGTGGAACAGTCACTCCCAAGACAAGTAGAATAAAAGTGTCAAAAACTTTGGGTTTTTTGGGGTAGAGGTGGTTTCAGCCATATGCTAATTCATGGTAGTCATTAAAACTTTAAATCAGTGCTTTAAAAATAGGTCCTGTGATGATGGAACACACCGTCAGGAAATGTCACTCACTGTGTGACATGGCAGATGGAGATTTATATGGTAGCACATAATGATTTTAATGGGTTCTGCCTAAAATGGGACTTGGTGCTAAAAATCAAATTGTACAAGGTTACAGCGAATGCTGGGTGACCGCTGGCAGAGCCTTCAAAACAGAGGAAATTTAGCTTGGCAACAGCAATAAGACAATGCAGCAGTAAAACCTCAAAGTACATCCCCAAAATGCAGTGTGGGACTAGGGATGAAAGATTTCAGGGCTGTCCCAGGCAGGATGAGCCCGTGGCACCCTGAGAGTCTGGCCCTGGGACATGTGTGGCTCCCATCCCTTGAGTGATGTTGCAAAGAAAGGCTTAAGAAAAGACTTATTTTGGTTGCAGACAAACCACTAGCAACTGAAAATAAACAGGCAAGACATCAGCTCCCACTGAGCTTTGAATAAAATGCAGGATTTTGAAAAGAATAGTTGTTTCAAGCACAGCTTCAAGGAAGGTAAAAAAGCCTTTGATCTTCCAGGCCCCTCTGCAGTGCAGCTTTCAGTTTCAGATGTGTGTCTTGTTGGGTGTAGATCTTAATATACTTATTTTCTTATACACTTGATGCAAAAAAAAACTTCCTGGTCATGGCTTTGGTGCAAGACATCTGGATGCTGGAGAGCTTGGGAGGTCATGGAGGCAGTGATCCCAGGAAGTTTTCCTTTGGGGGATGTTGCTTCATCCCTACCCAACTTCTGCAATTCCTAATGCCTTGGCAAGCTGTAGCCTCCAACCTACGTGAGCCCTGACACCTACAAGGGCTGATTTCCAGAGGAGGGACAATAGGGATGGAATTTTTTTCCAAAAAATTTTTTATTCAACACAATGCCACTAAGCAATAGAATGGTTTTGAGCTCAGTTTTCTCTCACTCCCTCTGAGTCTCTGATTTCAAAGCTTTTGTTTTTCCCTTTAAATATGCATAGATTGCTTTAAAGATAGAGCAGCTTTTCCCTGCTTGGCTAATTAAAGCCCCAAAATTTGCGTTCATGCAATGGGCTTGCCTGGTCCTTAGCGTGCACAGAGATAACTCTGTTGTAGGGCTTTGATCGTGCCTGGACACGACTGCAGCACTGGAACCTGCTCCCGCTGCCCTGGCACGAGTCCAGGCAAGGAGAGAGGGCACCCAGGGAGGGCGAGAACCTCTGGCACCTAAAAGGGATCCCCCCTTGGTTAAAGGGTGTGGTGGGTGTAAGTCCTCCTGCACAGCTGGGTGGTGATGTCCAGCCCTGGGTGCACAAAAGGGATCTGGGGGGAGGATCTGCTTTGGTGGATGGAGGAAAGGATGATCCCAGTTGGAATAACCCCAGCACCATCCTTATTCCTCTTCCCTTCCTACCAACCCACGATTCCCTTCTGCTATTATATCTGCTATTTTTACTCTCAAACACACGTCCTATCTCCACATGTGAATTTTAGGGGTCACACCCTTGAGAAAAGGGTTTAGGGTGTGTAGCAATGTTATCTGTACATCATATATGATGAGAGCACTCAGATTTTTACCCAGTAGGGTTGGAGACTTAAACGTGTTAGCTGAAGGGATAATTTCTTTGACCATGAAGAAGGTGAGCTGGGCGTGCCCAAGGGTACATGGGATCTGTGGGACCTCAGGCACAGCTCATAACTGTATGTGGAGGAGGTGATGTGGATGTAAGGGGGACCAGAAAGCGGAAGGACAGCAGCGACAAGTTTTAGGGACCTGGGTGGTTGATGCTGTGGGTGAAGTAAACACAGTCCTGTGGTTGGGTTGATGTCATAAACACCATCCTGCAGACACCCACCAGCATGATTAGACCATGGCACTTGGGCTTTTTGGGCAGGGGGCTTTACTGGGGAAAAGAGGAACTTGTAGAGGAAGGAATAGAGTAAGACAACCGTCGCATGAAAAGAAATGAACGAGGATAAATTAAATGTGACCTGAAGAAGTCACCAGAAACATTGTTGGAGGGAGGCTTGGGGGCAGAGGGAAGAGGTAGAGAACCCATCACTGCTTAAGGCAGCGGTCTGGAGGAGCTGGCAGCACAGAGGGAAGCAGGACTTTAGCTTGCCCCTCTAAAAAAATACATTGCACCAAGACTTGCCCTGCTGACTGTGCTGAGGTTCCTGGTGTCCAGACAGCTGCCTGGGTCAAAAGAACAAGTGAGATCCATGGTCATCTCTCTTTCCTGCCGCTCCTCATGACTGCAACATTGCCCCAGTTTCCAGCCCCCAGTGATTAATTCATGAGCCCCCAGTTGCTAAATTCATTCATTATCCCTCGAGGCTTCTCCCCTGCTTGACCCCACCTCAGTGGCAGCAAGCAGAGCACAGCTCCACATCACCTCCTCTAGCTTTTCCTGCTCCAACCCAATCTGGTTTGCATTGGTGCAAGAAAAAAGTTGCACAAAGTTGTTCAGAAACAGGCCCCTCCGGTTATTTCCAGCTACTCCAAAGCTGTTTGAAACCCTACACCAAGACCTCCCTGCTCTGCTTTTTCCCTGTACTCCTGGTTTTTTGTCCTTGCCTCCACCTCGGTGGCAGTGGTTTCTCCAGCCCCCTGCTTGGGTGAACCACAGCCGTGCTGCACCCCAGCCATCACCCAGAGCTGCTGGGAGGAGGCAGCAGCCTTTGAAGCCCCCAGCTTCCCACCCAGCACCTCCTCAGCCAGGCTGCAGCATGAAAAGTCAAGCCCCGTAGCAACAGTGGCAGCAGGGTGGCAGCAGCAGCTGTTGTATGTTCAAGAAAAATCAGCAAATTCTCTGCTGACATGGACAATTTGCTCCTCCAGCTTGAAAGCTTCAGTCAGCTACAATATTATATTTCTAATATATTATTATTTATTATTATTATTATAAGTCCAAGAATGATTTCACTTCATCATTGCCTCACTACCTGTCACATCACAGCATCCTGGTGTTGCAGGCACCTCTCACCAGTCCCCTGTGGATCATGTCTGCTGCAGCTGATGGACCCTGGGAGCTGTTTTTGAGGTGTCTAAGCTAAGAGCTGACAGTGTCATGAGCAGGGCTCACTGGACAAGACTTGCTGCAGTGCCTCAGGGACAGGCTGCTGCCTTCAGGGTCCCCATGGGGTGATGTGCTTGAGTGTGTATGGGCTGGGGTTTAAGATGCTCCAGGGACCGCAGCACGAGCAAGGCATCCAGAAGAAAGCCTCACCGCTGCCTTTGTCTTTGCCTTCGGATGCCTTTCACCTCCCATCCTGCCACCGTGTCTCAAAACTCAGCAAAGAAAGCCCTAACTTGTCAAGTTTGGGCACTGATCGAGCAGTGCGTGGGGACCTGCTTGTCTGCTGAGGAGTCCCAGCATCTCTGAGTGGGGAAATATTGTGGAACGTGATGTACCAAGGGGGCTCCTTCCTTCACAAAGAAGTAGGAAAACACTTATAAAAAACATAAGTCTGATGTCTTTCCTGTAGGCAGAAACTGTGCAGATGCTCTGTGCTCCCTCTTTCTCATGTCCTTTTATTCTGGAGGTTAAGAAATATTGTATTTTTATCTTCTTTGCCGTCTACTCCCCCTCCTTCTTGGCCCCATGCCTCACATCAGTAGCCTTCTCTAATAAATAATGTAGCATCTGTCCAGGCAGTCATTTGTGGTCTGATCTTATCTGATGGATCATGTTAGTGGAGGGGTTGAGCCAAACCTGCTCTATTCTCTTCTGTGTAGGAAAGCTATGCCAGTGTCCTCTGGGAGAGATGCTCGGTTCAGGTATTGATCCCATATCAGAGGTATAAGCAGGTTGAAGCAACATTTTCCCACTCCGTGCATGAGCATCCTGACTCAACACATGGAGAAGGCATACATGGCTTAAGGGAATAAAACCTCAGGGATTTAAGTATAGGCCTAAGGTTTTACAAGTGCTTGAGCGTGTTTCTGAGCCTGAGGGAATAGTGGTTTTGTTTTACCCAGCCTTTATGGGATTGCCATGGTCCAGTGGGAGCACCCAGGCAACTGCGGAGGTTTCCTGGGGCACTGGGCATGTGGCCTTCATGAATTCCCTTCAGCATTAGTTGGGTTGGGTTTGTCTCTCAGGACAAGGAAAGCACAAGGAAACCTGCATTGGAGATGCTTTCACAGCTGTAACTGTATTGCACATGTTGAAATCTTGCTTTATTTCCCAATGTTCCCTAAATGGTCTGTGGGAAAGAGACTCTCAGCTGCATCGGAGCAAAAAAAGCATCATTTTTGGGCTGTATGCGAGGAGATGCAAAGCTTACCCTGCAGCAAAGGTGTATTTTCATACAGGTGAGACTCCTTAAACAGGCATCTTTATGTAGGGGCTGGACCCCACTGAGTGCTGAGACCACTCCACTCCCATCCAGAGGGATGCTGGGGTCAGGTTATAGGATCTAGTTCTAAACTGCAGAAACCCTTTCTGCAAATAAATCTTTCTCACTATGAGAAAGTGGCAAAGTGATGTGCCACATACACATGAGCACACACCCCTCTGGGGAGGAAAGAGTGGACTGGAGGAGCAGGGAAAACCCCACACTGAGCGGGCACTTCTTGCACAGGGCACTCCAAAAACTCCTTATTCCTCCTCCTGTCAGTTGTGCCACACAGGCACAGCAGCCTTCTTTTCAATGCTACATGGCTTATACCGATATTTTCCATAAAAAAACAATTTTCTTTAAAAGACCATAGAAAACATTTTAAAACAATTAAAGCATTTAAACATATTTCTAAATAACTTTGCTTTTGAAATTATCTTTGCTTTTAAAAATTACTTCAGTCCTAATTGAAAATGAGAGAGAAGTTGATTTTCAGGGGTTAAATGACTTGGAAAATAACTTTGCTTCAAGTTATACACAAGTGCTTGAGCAGAGACAAAAAAATGGAGGTTGGGAGGGTTGCATCAGAAAAATTAAACCAAGCCTGAGATGGGGGTTGTGTGTTCTTTTCCTGCAGCACCAGAGGAAGAGGAGGAAGAAGAGGCTCTGAGCATCCCAAAAGTTTTTCTACAGTCAGGGAGTTTTTACCCGTCACACATGGCTGCTTTCCAGCACAATAAACTCCAGTGGCTGCAATCTCAACTCCAATCACCTTTTAAGTGTTTTATCTGCTGTCCTGACATGCATCTTTTATTGCCAGAGCTCCTGTAAAACTGTTTTGAAGCCTGTCCTGTTGAGCAGATCCTCAGTTGAGTGGTTCAGCAGTTGTGGCAAGGGGGAACATGTGCTCATGTGCCCTCTGAGATCTGTAAGGAATGGCAGCCTGTCCTCTGGAAATGCTCTTTTGGAATGGTTTCAGTCTTCAGCAAAGGCAGGAGGAATGAGAGAGTTGAACATGTGGACATCCCATGGCAGGACAGATCTATTTAAGGTGTATTAAGATCTAAGAGCAAGAACAAAGTCCGTCTTGATCCCCTCCCTTCCTAAAGGAAAGAATGAAAATCAATCATGCCCCCTCCATGATAAAATGATGGATACAGTCTGTGATAACTTTCCTGGTGAAAGTTGTTTGGAGCATCTCTCCTGCTATTGCAGCTGAGATCAGTCCAATGGCTTGAGCTTTAAATTTGGTTCTGGACCAGCAGTGGGGCCTCCTCAGGACCCACCAGCATGTGCAGGCACCATCTGCCTGGGGCCGCTGACAATTTTTTAAGTCTTATCTTTTATTACACAGCTCTTCAATCCTCCCTTAGCAGACAAGTTTGCTTCAGAGTATTCAAGTTTCCTCCCTCCCACCTGGTGAATTATTGTGGCATTCACAGCTCTATTACTTTCTAGCTTGTGGTGGCCTCTGAGTAAGAAGCCCCCACCACTGCTTTGCAAGCCCTTTCACGCTCTTTACACATATCATGCTTTCTTCTGCAATGTTACTGGGCCTGCCTGGTCTCCAGATACTCATGTGCAATAACATGTATGAAGATGCCTCCTCGCTTCAAGAAGAAAGTGCAGCCTGTTCTGGCAACCTCCAAGCCCTTCCTTGGAGCCTTGGAGCGCTCCCAAGCTATTTGAAGGGACCTCACGAGGCGGCATTGGCCTCTTCTTCTGGTTATTGTTGGGATTTGCTGTGGCTTTGTCAAGCAGGAAATATTCCAAGGGCATATGAAAACTGTCCCTGAACTTCAGTGCACACTTGAAGCATGTGAATTTTCCTACTGAATACTTTCCTCGGCCACCTCCTTTTGAAATGCCAGCTAATCCTGTCTTCAGGCAAAGCAACCCCCTCCCGCTGCCTTTTGCAATGGGAAGCAAATCCCTGCCTGCCCTCAAACTTCCCTCTATTACCATAACTCCTTCTTTCCCCATTAAAGCTGTTTTCTTTAAATACAGTGGGAAAAAAAAGCCCTTTAATTTTGGCTCCCCCATCAGTCATGGCCAGCTTTCTCCAAGTGCCCATTCCTGGGTAGCGAGAGCCTCCTCGGTGAGGGGCGTGTGATGTGCCATATCCTGCCATGGTGCACCAGGTGCTCCTCAGGGCTTGTCTGAGGCTGGTCAATGGCTTCCCTCAGTGGCGCCATGGGGCTTTCAGAAACTGCCCAAAGAGATATGTGGCTTTGGAGACAAGGTGCTGGTGGCATCAGGCAGGAGCACACCTGAATGCTCTGCCTGCAGATTTTGTAGATGTTATCGTGATGAAGATGTGCAGCCTGTTGAGCAATTCACATGTGGAGGAATTCATCTCTGGGCATTCACATGGGGTAACCCTGCCATGAGACGTGGTTATGTATGTGATTTATTTACAGCTTCTGTAAACCATTCTTAGAGCCACAGAAGAAATAATTTTGGGATGCCTTGAATTGAAGTCTACTTCTCCATGGTGATAATTTCACATTCCTGCTGTGCTCAGTGATCCTGGCTTTGAAATAATTCCAGTATTCAGACACTGGCTCCGTGTTTGTATCTGTGATAGGGTGGGTTGAGTGTCTCCTGATGGTGCCATCACCCGACGTACAAATTTGGAAGCTGTGCTGTGTGTGCCCAACTGCGATGCTGAATGAATGCTGCCCTTTGAAGAAGGGCTTAGCTCACACTCAGCCCAAAGGGATTAAAGGAATTAGCTGACATGTTGCATTGTTCACTGAGAACAGTGTGTTGAGCACCATGCACAGTTCACAAGAAGGTGCAGACCACACCTTGAAGAGATTCCATCCTGCAGCCCCAGCTTTGCTTGGTATCAATGACTACCTGCCATAATTTGGCTGGCTTGCCCTTTTGTGAGAACACCAGCCTTTTGTTAGCAGACCAGGTTTCCAGGTCCCTCAGCCTCTCCAGCCAAGAAGAGCTGGACCAGAGATGTCTCTGGATCAGAAAGACAATTCCTCACCTTTGAAGCCCAGTGGTGACTTGAGTACCAGGTGTCCCAAACCCAACACTTCTGCTCTTGGAGAGCTGACAGCTGGGGAGCCACCAAAGATCAGTGTTCTCATATCACACTGACAGAGGTTCAGATGTCAAACCCCTCAAGGATATGCTGGCTGTGTTCCATGCTGGAGGACAGGCTCCAGAAGGAAGCGGTGCATGAGTGGTGCAGCTTGGATGGATCCAGCTCCTGCCCCCTTCCATATTCTTGGCACTGCTTTAGCACATCTGTATTTCCAACAAGAGGCCATGTTGTGACTCTGTAAGCATCTGCAATGACATCTGCCAGTGAAGGTGCCAACTAACATGACTAAAGGAATCCACAGCTCGCCCCGGGATTGACAAATCTCTGCATTTGACTAGAAACGTGCAGTGTTTTTCACCAATGTCATGTGTCCATGGAAAATATCACCCACAATCTGATACCTCAATCCCCCTTGTCCCTCCCTCACCAGCCTATGAGAGTTACAGCAGGCATGGGACACAAAAGCATCTGATGAAACACCACAGCGTGACCTAAAGCACAGGTTGTGGGAGGGCGGGGCTGTTCTTGCAGATTCAGCACTGTGAGGAGGGGGAATGAGAAGCCAAACAGCCCGAAGTGCAAAGCACACCCACTGCTGATATGGTCAGTTGTGCCAGGCTGGCTGCTGTGCAACCTCTGCTCATGCTGTGTGTAAATGGAAGAGCATCCTATTCACTTATGCATGAGCATCCAGTGAGTTTGTGCTTTTGCATCCAAAATAATTTGCACCTGAGTGCTCAATTCATTTACACTTGAGCACCTGAACAACTTACACAGGGGAGTAAAGGGTCATTAACAAGCGTTCTGTGCATAAGGGAGGACCTTAGTGGGCAACAATCAACTCATAACATTTGTCTGGAGAGCTGGAGCAGGAAAAATTAAGTTGGTGACTTGGGAGGACAGAGCTCTAGGGACACAGAAGAAGAGTTGCATTTGTAATGGGCATACATTTGAACTGCTGTAATGTTTTTTCTTGCAGGGACAAGGCCTGACATTCATAATAGGTGCAAGGGCTGGGTTTGCAATGGGTATTTGTTCAGACAGCTGTGGCCTTCCTGGGTAAGTGTTTTGCAGGTATGAAATTTGCAACAAGTATTGCATCCAGGTTTTTACAACATTAATTCCTCCATCCTAGTCCTCAGGGACAAGGGGTGAAGTAATGAAAAGTACATATATTTAGACTTTGATAATGTTGACCCTGCTATTCTAGTCCATGGTGTAAGGGGTGGAGCTCGTAATAGATAAAAGTTGGGGCTGCAATGCTGGTAACTCCCAGACTCTGATTTCCGGGGGCAAGGAGTGAAATCTTAGAGCATATGCAGACACTGCTTCAGTATTAATCCCTCTGTCTGGTCTGCAGGAAGCAAGAGTGGAGCTTGTAATAGTTGTGTATTAAGATTATGATGATGTTGAAAGTAAGGTTGATAAAGGATTTGTGTTCAAACAGCTTTTAAGCATGATCTTCGAGGAGAGGATTGAGTTGGGCATGAACTGCAGGGATTACTGCATTTGCCCACAGGCACTAATTAGCTCACACAGGAGCACCCAGTAGGTTCGTTCATGAGCAGCTGATCAATGCATGCACGAGCACCCTATTAATTCGCGCATGGGCCCCCAGATAGTGCCTGCATGAGAACCCAGATCATCCATGCCTGGGCAACCAATTGATGCGCCCGTGAGAGCCTGACTAATTTACACATGAGTACTCTTTCTGTTCATGCATGAATACCCAAATGACTCACGCATGAGTGCCTGATTAGCTCACGCATGGGCACCCAATTAATTCATGAAGCTGCGCCAAGCTAATTTATGCATCATCACCCGACCGGTTTATGCCTGAACACCCAAACAGCTCAAAAAAGGGTGATGGGAAGGTTGTGTGCACTGGTAGTAAAAGAAACAAAGTCAAAACTCCCCAGGTTGAGACTGTTTTACCAGCAATGCTACTGAGCCCTGATCACGCAGCACCGGCGCAGCATCATGTAGGACCTGTCTCTGGGCCATGGGAGCGAGCTAGAAAGAAGGAGTCAGGGCAGGTTTTGTCCTGATGGTGATGCTGAGAGCGTTGCCTGACTTGTTGTGTAAAGGGGCTCCTGCAGTGTGACAGCTGGGGACAGGACCTTCGGGAGCATCTCCTTCTACATGCTTTTTTTCCCCCTCTAAGCAGCTCCCAAGATGAGTTTGGTGGCACATCCTATGGTCTGAAAGGCTTGACCAACCTCCTCAGCCTGGATTTCCCAGAGAGTAGAAACTTCAGCTGCAGGAAAGTATGTTCTTTAGACAACAATCTCTGGGGTTTTTTGACTGCCAACTTTTGATTGCTTTGCAGTGAGCACATCAGTAAGAGATAACCTGTCATTACCCAGCCACTCAGAAACTGGCCATTGGGCTAAGATCTGAGTTTTAGATACTGTGGCTTCTAACTCACAGGGGCCAGAGCATCATGGTTGTGACTGCCTCTGCCCCACAAGCATCTTATGGGGGTCAGCTACTTCACCTGGGGCTTTCTGCGTGGCACAACACAGCACAGGATCCTCCAGCAAGGTAGGTGTTGGGTCAGATGGCCACTTTCTTGTTTTCTGCAGTCACATGGAGAGTGAAACTGCTGGCTCAGGCAAATGGCAACCCACAGCTAACCACTGACATTGGCCTCTATTTAGCTGTTTGGGTGTTACTGCAGATGCTACATATTTGGTTGTCGTTTTGTTCTGTATTGCATGACCTAGCAAACATAACTAATTGACTGTTGCAGGGTTGAATGGCAAATAATAATCAGGTAAGCACAGGTATATTTGCACAGGGAAGAGGCAAAGTAGGTGGTGCTGACTTTGGAGGCATTAAATCGGGTTAGGAACAAACTCAGCAGAAATCCCTATTTATTTCCTTTACTTCAGTGTAGACCTGACTCCCACTGATCTCAGATAACTCGAGGGAACCCAGCTTAAACTTAGCAGAGCATGCACTGAGCTTTACAGGACAAATTTCAAAGCTCACACCTCCAGAACCAGGCAGTGTTCAATGCAATGGACCCTGGAGGCCAAACGCTTCTTCGGACTTTGCTCCTGGATGCTCCTGGACAGGGAAAACCAGTTTGGTGTGGTTGACTCTGTCTCTGACAGAGTATCCAGCTCAACACAGCAAAGCGATGGGGTTCAGACAGCAAGCAGGAGGGAGGGGATATGTGCTTGTGTGCTCTGATGGGTGATGAGCCAACCCTGAGGCATCCCCTGTCATCCATCCCTGCCTGGCCATGGCTGGAGCTCCCTTGCCCTAGCATGGCTGTTTTGGGACTGGTGCTCCAAGGGAAGGATCGCTTGAACCCTCAACCCACCTTGCAGATGACAAGACTTTGAGGATGGCGTGAAATCTGTGCTCCTCATCCAGCTCAAATGATACATCTTCATCTCACATTCAGGAAAGAATTCTTCTGTCTCACATCTGCTGCCCACCTGGGATGCTGGAAATAAAACCATCCTTTTTCTCTGCCCTTTTCTAACCTTTGTTGTAGGAGAAGGGAGGTGACTTCAAAGCAGAAAGGGCTGGGGAAGCCTAAACTTAGGAAATATTAAAAAATAAATTAAAAAAAGCTTTTTCTCTTCCCAAAACTGAAACTGAAATGCTTTGGTTTTTGGTTTTGGGGGGGGTTTTGGTTTTGTTTGTTTGGTTTTTTTTTAAGTTAGGCTGCTGCTCTGTCCCAGATAGCTGTGAGCTGGCCCCAAGGGCTGAACAACCTTTCCCAACGACTGCCCGGCACCAGGATGGAGCACGAGGAGGCAGTGGGCAGGCAGCTCTGCTTTGCATGAGCGCCCTGGTATCTGCTAAACACCCCTCTTATGGCTGAGGTCAAGGAGAGCTAGCAAAAACATTCTCCCTTCCTCAAGCCAGATTTGCAACTGCTCTGCTCCAGGTTTGCCAAGCACCATGGCAGCAAGAGCTGGCAAACCTTTCTCAGAACGAAAGCTCCGTGGGGCTGGATGAAGCTGAGAAGGGTCCTAAATCAATAAAGGCAAAAGAAAGCCACACCAGGGCAGTTACTTTAATGGAAATAAGCTGCTTGATTTTGCCCTTGGAAGTTTATGGCGTTTGAAACAATTGTAAACATGTGAGTGTACATGGATACGGTTTCTATAGCAGCACAGCAACAGTTAAGGGCTTGCTCCCAAACATACCCCAAAGGAAACTAAAAATAGTGTGTCTGTTGGATCAAAATCTGTATACATATTCGGGAAGACGTACAGAAACTAGGAGTTTGTGAGCCTCTATCACCTTTTTTATTTTTTTTTCCTTTTTTTCCTCCTTTCTGAAGGAACTGGAAGGAGGGTGCTGGATTAAGCAACAGAGCACCCTCCCTGGGAGGGACATGCCCAGTGCTGGCAGTCCCGTCCCCAGTCCCTCCCAGCCCGGACCACGCCAGGAGGGTGCCGTGTCCTCTCCCCACCCTGACACAAACAAACCTACCAGTCAGCGGGCGCAGAGATACCTTGTTTCCGTCCCTCTGTTCTGTCCTCATCGTTGCCTGGTAGCAAGCAATGCCTGCATGAGCCTGCTCCTCTGCCACAGCCTCTGCTGCAGCCTGGAAACCAGTGCAGCTGCTGGTTTCCACCGGCAGCACGGAGAGGTTTGGGTACACAGCACACATCGTGCACCCCCTTCCCTTCCTCCGGTGCAGCAGGGTTGCAAAGCAGGGTGAACCCTGCCCGTGGCTGCAGCAGGGTGCGAAGGGCAGTGGCCACGGGGTGTGGGCTCATATGAATTTAGGACTTGGGGAAGTTTACTCTTGCCATTGAAACTGCATCTAAACAAGCTCAGGAAGACGGATGCTCTGCGAAGCGGGACCCTGCCAGGGTAGAAATGCCCCCCCCTTGCTTGGCCAGCCTGACCCAGGCACCCACGTCCATTTCTAGGGCAGCTTTAGCCCACCAGTGCTGTCACTAGCAGCATGTGCTCTGGTAACCCAAGGTCGCCTTTGAAGCAGAGGGAACTGTGCTCATGGGGTTTGGCAGCAGGAAAAAGGCAGTGAATGGCCTTTCTGGGAAGGAGGGTGTGTGCTCCTCAAGAGGAGCATTCAGAAACACTCCTGTGGCTACATGGGAAAGGTTTGCAGTGACAACATCCTTCTCACTGAGAGTGCAAAAGTCCATTGCATTCCTAAGAGACTGTGTGATGTGTGTCACAGCAAAGCCCAAGGCGTACAGCAGAGAAATCAGCCAAAATATACAGCAGATACAGCATGCCAGAGCCAGCACTGAGAAATTCAACTAGATGCAAAGCAAAGATCTTCAAAGTAGAGATAAGCACTCAGGACATGCCATGGGTAATCTTCTTCTCAAAGAACAGATCTTTACCCCTTTTTTTCCATGCACTTTCACACTCAGGAAAGTGCATAATGTCAGTTATAAGGGTTGAATGAAGGAATATTTAAAATCCTCCAAAGTGAAACCATCTCACATCTTCCATCCTTTTTTTTTTTTTTTGGTTTAAAGCATCAGTCATCTCATGACAAAGTACCAAAGATACAATGGCAGTTAAGTGTCCAACTACCCCACGGCAGTGGTGTTGTATCCCGTGCATCGTTCATAAATACAGCATCCCACCAATCCTCTCAGGAGAGCTGCAGGCACAGAGAGCATTACTCATGTCTCCTGTTTTGAACAGCTCTACTCATGCTAAAATGATGCTGCTTTTACAACATAAAAGTTTTGTGCTTTTTATTTTTTCATTAATTACAAACAGGTGCCTTCCTGTGTTTTGAACAAGCATTTTATGCCGCAGCAGTTAATGAGTGACTGGTCCCTGCTAATAAAACCTGCATGAGAGAATTTATTGTGGGCATTAGTTTGCAAAATAATACCTTAATGAAGAAACATTTAAGGGAAAGACTTTGGGACTGTGGTCAGTATTGGGGAAATTGCTTGCTCTTCAGCTTTTTGGGGATAGTAATTGGGATCTCTCAGACAAGAGTGACATATGGCATTTAGCGTTGCTGCAGCATCTTTAACTACAAAGCAATAGCCTCTCACCTCTCTGTCTGTTTTTATTCTGCAGAGTTCAAATTCTTCTGCTTTGACAAATGGCATCACTGAAAGTTTTGTCTGTGTTCCTGGTAAAATGGGAATCACAAGCTGGAAACAGCACATTAAACCATAAAGAAGGAAAACCAAAGCAGCTGCATCACAGCACCTAATAACCTTTGAGATCTGTCTGAGATTTTGTGGTTTTCCTACATTTCATCCTGATTTAAGGCAAGTAAAGCAGACTGCCAGCAAGGGCAGTGTGTCCATGACAGTGGCCTTGAAGGTGTGGGACAGGATCCAGCTTTGCTCCCTGTCCATGCAGCCCCGTGCTTTGAGAAGTGGCTGTGGCATCACATGTCCTCCTGCCTTTTGCTGTGCCCTTCCAGCTGTCCTATCCACTGCCTTTAGGATAGAACTGCCCCCAGCGTGACCTGAATTTCTGTTTGTTTGGGGAAAATGGGCTCTGGGGCAAAAACACCCTTGGGCTAAAGCCTGGTTATGGCATCAGCTATTTGTTTATGCAACAGAAGGTGTAGCAATGACACCATTCCCAAGGCAACTGGGAAGATGGTGCCATGGACTGAACTTCTTGACTTCACCTGGTCCTCCCTTGCACATCATCCCCTCACTCCACTTCTGCTCTCCCCACCCCAAGACATCCAGAAGGTCATACCTATGCTCAGCCAGGGTTAAACTGCAGTTTGGCTTTGGTCTTGCATTCCCAGCCACCTCCGTGCAGGCTACACCAGAGGAGAGCCCAGACACACTGTCTCCCAGCTGATTTTACTCATGGGTTATTTAAAGCAGACATTGATAGCTCTGAAGTCGCAGCAGCTGAGCGTGGCCGCCAGTGGCTAATGAAGGTGAATGTCAGGAGTCATCATCAAAGTGATTAGTATAATTAAACTGAGCTGTGAAATGCCAGTGCCAGCAGCAGAGAAGTCCCTCCGATGGGAGATTTGCTTCAGTGGATTGAAAACTAGGTGCTTTCTTTGAATCTCCTGGTGCACTATCTAGTTTTCCTTTGCATCAGCTCTCTTGCTCTGAGGCAGTCGCTGAGCACTACCTGCATCTTGGCAGCTGCTCATGCTGTGACCATGGACAAGCTGCTTCTTTTTTTTTTTAATTTGGTCTCACTTCCCAAGCTGTAAAGCACAGATGAAAATATTTAGCTGCCAACCTGACAAGGCTGATGTGCAGATTAATTAATATTTCTCAAGTGCCTTGAAATTTGCCAAGTATTATTGCTACATAACAACTGTTGCTACGTAGGGAAAATTCCTGCCACCAGATTCAGGCGTGGACACCGCACCTACATTTCCTGGCCTTACAGAGGTCAAAGCCCGGCTTTGCTATGAGCATGCATCCAAAAAAATCCCCCTTTTGGCCTCTCTGATGCTTTTCTCATGCTGCTTCTGCAGTTTTTGTTATTCCCTTTGGTACGTCAGGCAGTACAAGACAACACCATCGGTTGCATCTGTGTCTCCCACCCCAAAGGAACACAAGTGATGGTATCTGCCAAGGCCAGAGGTGGGCAGCAGCTGGTCTTGGCATGGCTGGGCTGCATCAGAGCACGGCTCACTCCCATTGGGATTTGCTGGGCTATTGATGCTGGGTGGCCCAGAAGCAAGCCCATCTTCCTGGGTGATCAGCTGTACCCAGAAACAGTGTCAACACCCAGCCCTGAAAAACTGCTTGGCTGCTGCCATAGAGGCAGCGAAGCAAGGGTGGGTCTGCCAAGCTCTGCGGGCTGCGATACCACACCTTAGTGTCTGCGTGACTCACGAGGCACTCCATGACCGTTTCATTCCTCTTCCCCTTTTGCACAACTGGGCTATGAGGTTTCAAAAACCAACATGTTTCCCCCTTCATTTTCTAGTTTTCCTGCTGGGAAAGCCTTGTTTCCCATGGCTGTAAATCTTGGCGTGGTGGGCATCACATTGGTCACTCCCACTGAGGAGCATCAGTGTTTCCAGAACTGAGGAAGCGGGTGAGCTTGGGTTACCCCAGTGCCACTTGGACCATCATCAAGACTCAAAGACAACACATATATTAATAAATTAAGTGTGTTGTGGGTGGCCTCCTGATCCTGAGTCCAGCTGGCAATGTACTACTGCTGTCAGTGCCTGCTGCAGCCCCAGATGAGGTGGTCCCATCCAAACTGCCTCCTCTGAGTGGTCCCCAGCTCACACAACTTTCTAACCATGCCTGGGCAATGCTTGAGCTCATCGGCCTGCTCCAAAATGGTGCTGAGGCTCTGGAATGGGTTATTTTATTGTCACAGACACAGACAAGATGTATCAGGGGCTGTTTATCACCAAGCCATTAGAGGCCATTTGGTGATGGGGTCCTGACAAAGACCACCAGTGTTGGGTTGAATGGTGTCGCATCTTGCTCAGGATGATGCCGGATGCATGGAGCCATCAGAGCCCTGGCTGGTGGGCAGGCAGGGCTGAGCATTTGCTAGGAAGGTGGGATGCTCGCTCCTCCTAGTGAGCCTGTGCTTTCACAGCTCTGATTCATGCTGGGTTGCAGCAGGCTGCCATATCCCAAGCCTGCAGACACCAGCCTGGGATGTAATATTCTGGATACTATTCAGAACAGGGCTTTTTCCTCAACGATACCCTAATGATTTCCTTCAGGCAAGCCCGAATAAAACTCAGGGGCTGAAGGAGGGAAATTTTCCCAGGTGATAGGACAAGATCATGCCAAATGAAGTTCAGTGACAGTAAATGAAAATTAAAGTGCATCGCCAGGAAATGTTTTGATTATTTAGGTGAAAGCAAGGGGATTTGGTATCAGTCCAGGAACGAAAAATGGTTATGAATGGCCAAGTCTTGACTCCAAAATCCAGCAGTGACCTTAAAAGCAAAGAGAAATCCCAAACCAGTGGTAGGATACAGATGCAGACCTCAAGAAAGGGGCAAACACAACAGGTATTGGCTGGTCTAGAGAAGAAAGACCAAGAGCTGCTGCTAGACCTGTCCCATAGGACCCCTAAATTGAATGGGGAAAATGAGAGATTTGAAATGCTTGGCATACAACCCTTGAAGCCCAATGCCCAATGCCTCTACAGCTGGTAGGAGCCTTTAAGTTCCTCTCCCAAAGATGTTACCCATGTCACTGGTGGTGTCCAGGCCTCCGTTCCGATGCTGCTGGAGATGCCTGGAGGAGACCTGGTAGGTCCAGTCACAGCCAGGCCATCGTGGGACTCACTGAAGTCACCTCTCAACACTCAAAATGGGTTGAAGGGTTGAAGGTGGCGATGCTGGCCTGGCCCTTGAGAGGCTTTTAATCAGGTCCTGCAAATCTCCATTGAGCAAACCTTGTTTTGACAGAGCCCGTGGTGGCCTCTTTCCCTTTAGCTTCTTCCTTGGACTGCCAGACTTCAACCATCCAGAAAACACTGTGTTAATCATACTGTTCGAGTGGGAAAGCCGAGGAAAGAGTATTACTCTGTTACCACGCAGCCAGCTCATGTGGCTTAAATCATAGCTACAACGAACAGGCCTTCTGGCATATGAGTTCCCAGGCAGAAAGCAGAGGATTTTTTTCCATGACATGCAGAGAGGCAGAAAAAAAAAAAGCTTTGGCTGCCTATGCTGAATGCAAGCAAAAATATATGTACATCTCTGGTTTTGTGTGTTTTCATGGGATTCAAGGACTCAAAAACGGCTTTGTTTCTTCGACCAACCCATGGTTAGACAGCATGGACTTAAACGTAGCATAGACTGGTCTCTAAGTGGTAAATTGGCAAGGTGACAGTGGCTGCTTCTCTCAAAGGAGGGTGTGAGATGAAAGGGTGAAACATCTGGATGGATGTGGGTGCTATGGGTGCCCCCACTGCTTGTCAGTCCTGTTAAAATATGGGTAAGGTACCATCTCAGCATGTCCATCGCTCACTCTCCTGTGCTGGTCCTAATGCTTATGATGTTCTGGGCCAAGCCCCTTCATTTTTCTCTGCCTCAGTTTCCTCATAAGTAAAAGGGGCTGTGGAGGTCACCTATGAACTGGATCCATCCTACGAGTGCCGGGAGTACTCACATGCTGATGTCTATGTACAGATTTTCTTATTACTTCACCCTCCAGACTGATACAACAGCTCTAACGAGCGACACATGGTGTTTTCATTCCACCTAATTAAAGGCATTTAAATATGCCTTGCTAAAGTAACACCTGCCTCCTCCATTTTTCTGGTTGTGCTGTGAGTTGGGTGAGGGGGAGATGCTCCCCTGTCCTCTTCTGTGGGAAAATGCATAGGGCTGATGTCCTTCCACATGACAGCTTCAGAGATCATGTCTTAGAACAAAAGAAATAGAAGATAAAAAAAACCCTTTGATTTTGGGAGTGGGTGTCTGGAAAGCTGAGATGTATGTTTGCATGATCCATGGGAGGACCACTGTGATGTTCAGCAGCAGCCAAGCACTCTCTCCCATCTGAAAAATCCAAGAGATGCACCTGGGAGGTGCTGTTGGAGGGCTTACTGCACCTAGTAGGGTACAGTTGGTGGAGAAATCCCTGCAAATGGTGAACAAACTTTCCCTCTAGACCCACATTCCAGGAAAAACAATGAAATACATACCAGAGCCCACGGGGTGCAATCCCATCCTCACTGGAGTGACAGCGGGAGGCTTCATGGTCTGCTTAAGTTCCTCTTTTGCAGTTGTCTTTAAAGGGAGGTCCTCTGAAAGGACTGCAGTTTTTGTCCCATATCATTAATTAATGTATGTCAGGGGGATTGATACATGTCCATCCAGGGTGGCCAACTGCTTTGCAACTGTCAGCAGCATCCTCGCTGAACACCGTGCTGGTACGACAGCTCCATCCCTCCCTCCTCTCTGCTGTTATGAAGTGCCCCTTGATTTTACAGCTCTGCAAATACACTTTGAGAGGGTAGATGTTTGCTTATTAACTTAAAGCAAATTACATTTCTAAGAACTGGTGGAAGAACGTAATTTAATTGGCGTACACGATCATCCTGATTGATTGCGGATGATTACACAGCCACCCCTTTGCTCTGCCTAAGTGGAGTGCAGAGGCAAGTGCACACCACTGGGCTTGGGAAAGAAGGGATCAGCTGTCAGGGTCAGGGTGCTTCAATTTTTCTACCATGATTTGATGTTGAGCCCTTGATGAACCAAAGTCTGAGTTCATAACAAGTCAAAAGAATTAGCACTCTCCTTTCAAAGAACCCAAAACCTGACGATCAGGCCGATGTCTGTGCTCTGGGTTACAGCGTCATGCCTTGTGTTTGACAAGCTCTGACCTGGTGTCCATCAGAGCTACATATTAATTTCCTTAACCCTTCCAAGAAGGAATTCAGCATTGACTTGTAATCTCAAATATTTTCACGCGACTGACTAATGACTTAATCACAGCTCGTGGCACTGAGCCACAGTGATTACCCACGCAGGCATGAATTGCAGCATGTCATGGCACCGGCACCTGCTCAGTACCCTGTCATCGTGCTCAGTCCTAGCAGCATCAGTCCCTGATGAAGTTTGCTTGGGTATAGGTTTGAACCCCTTTGAATCTTATGGGCTGGATGAGAAAGGTGATGCGAGCTTCTGTTTTACAACCTGGGGAGGCAGCTGGTTCAAACAGGCATGAGGACACCCCTTGGGGACATGGTTTCTCTTCCAGGAAGGAGGTTTTGGGGAGGACTTGGTGAAGTATCCTGGCAGGTTGAACTTGGCAGCCCAGGTCTAGAAGATGATCTAGGCATGGCCAGGAGATGCCCTGAAGAGGAGTTTTGGATGAGCCATGTGCTTTTGGGGTCACAGACAGTTTAGCAGCATGGCCCTGAGCCCAGCTAAGCCACTCTAGATCAGGATTGTTTTATTTAATAATATAGACAGGAGCAGTGAGATGTGAATGAACTGTTGCTGTTGGGGCCATATCCACAGAAACCTGGCCAAGAGCCTTCACTATTTCTTCATCGCTGCAGTGAGATCACAGGACCATACGTGTTCTGATGGGAACATTAGAGAGGACCATGTGTCATTTTGTTTTGCATCTGACTCAGAGAGCCTGTTCGACATGAATACTGGAACAGTATGTGACTGTCAGAAAACAGAAAATAGTCATTTAAATATCAAAGATTATTTCAGAGCTCCACTTTGCTGAGTTGCATCTCCAAGTTTCAGTTTTGGGAGGGAAAAAATGGTGTGAAATGAGGTGCATCAGGGAAGGTGATGTTCTGCCTACCTACTCTCCCTTCTCCAGCCAGTCATCTGTGGTGCTGGGTCACCTCAGGCCAGCTTGAGTCCCCCAAAAGATTGAGTCCTTTATGTTTCGGCTCCCTGCTGTCTCTCCCTGGAGTGGTACAAGTTTATGATACAAGGGGACACAGCAGGATCAGAGGGAAAACCAGCCCCCAGGCTTCCTGCCAGCAAGGAGCTCAGTTCTGAAGCCCAGTTTTTAGCACCAGCTTCTCCAGACCTCTGGGCATGTCGTAGAAGACTGTAAGCCTGGAGTGGTGATTGGTCTTTTTCCATAGCAAGGGACATGTGTTACATATAAGGAAATACCAAAAGCAGTCACCAAACTCAGCTGTTTCTTTTTTTTTTTTTTTAAAGTAGGGAAATAAAAGCTTTCTGAAAACTGTTTCTACTACAAGAGGAATGCTTTGTAATGCTGATTTGTCTCTTAAGCTTCCTCTGAAAGTCGTTGAGAAAGAAATGAACCCTGAGGCAGGGTAGAGAGGGAAAAGGGAACTGGCAGCAGGGCTGAGCCAAGGGGTTGTGCACAGAATAAAGGCTTGCATGGATATAAGAAGGGATGGGGCCAATTCATGAAACAGAAGTCCATCATGAAGGTGTTAATTTAGGGTTAAATAAAAGATGGTCAGCAATGGGACACAGGCTCTGGTCCTGCTGTGGGTGTTGTGGATGATCTGCCAGGACAGGGCCAGGCTCAGGCACCCAGGACTTGTCCCAGAGGCAGCAGGGACGAGGCTGCAGCAGGGATGCTGAAATACTGGAAATCTCTCATCGTCATTTCATCTTCTGCAGGAGAGTGGCATGGCCAGACAAAATCAGGAAGGAGCCACCCAGGAGTCAAAGTGACAAACCCATCAGATACTACAGAAGAGCGCAGTGTGTGACAGCAGACTGGAGCAGCTCTTGGGAGTTGAATGGGACCCCATTCAACATGGCAAGAGGGACTGTTTGTTGTGGCAGGATGTGAATGTCAGGGGCAAGGCTCTGTAGTGTGAATGCCAAGCTCATCCTCTTCCCAAGCTCAAGCTCTTCCCAGGCTTTCTTCAACATAGCCTATGTCTGCTTCTACCATCTGTACCTAATTCCCATATGACTTAGTAAAGTAAGCATGGGATGGCAGCACGAGGTCTTCTGTAATCTAGCCCCAGTGTGCCCCAGGCATAATATTCACCTCTCCACGCCTCAGTTTCCCCTAGTAAATTGGATAATAATGAGATCTATTACCACTGTCATGTTACATCACATATGTGGCAAGTGATTCATTACACGTAAAGCTCTGAGCACGTCAGGCAGCACACAGGGGTCAGGCAGCAGCGGGCTCATCCCAGCGTGATGCCTGTCTGTGACTGTGGTGGCTTTCCACCTATTCCTCGTCTTCTTCCCCATCCCATTTCCCTCAGCTTTTGCTCACCATCCCAGGAAAGGAAGTGCCTGGTCCCTGGGATGAGATATGACTTCCACCCAGCTGGGACTCAGCAGGCTTTCGGTGTCGGAGCCAATACCAGGAGCTTCTCCACCCATGCCTCTGCACCGCCGTCACCCGCCACCCATCTTCCACGTGCCTGCACATGTGCTCCTTACTCCCTGGTGGCTGAGTCCCATGGGAAACAACACGTCCAGCAGCTTTGGGGAGATGTGGGGTATGCTCCTGCTCAAGGGTGAGGGTACGACTTGCCCCATAGTGAAGGGTTGGGGGATGCCGGTATCAGCAGCTCAGCAAAGAGGAGATTAAAGGACGCCTCTATCAGGGGGCTGTAAATACATGGGTTGGAAATACAGCAGAGATA
Organism: Neopelma chrysocephalum; assembly: GCF_003984885.1. Lineage (NCBI taxonomy): Eukaryota > Metazoa > Chordata > Aves > Passeriformes > Pipridae > Neopelma > Neopelma chrysocephalum. Next base: position 937,344 of record NW_020897762.1, on the reverse strand, counting down.
AGGGGCTGTCGAGTGCAGAGAACAAAGTTACAGCAAATCCAAAGGCCAACCATTAAGCACTCCCTGGAGAGCTCAGTTTTAACACCGGGCTTTGTTTAAAGCAGTCACCAAAAGCGGGGGTGGGTGGATTTACTATCATGGCTATTTTTATCTCAGGTGTCAACGCTTCTTCAAAGAAATACTGCCTTTGAGGCAAAAGCTATTTTTGGGATGTGCAGGGTTACGCCAGAGGTCAGGAGGGATGGTCACCCCGACCCTTTTGTTTTTATAATCTTGGAGCTGTGAGTTATATCTCTTAATCTCTCCTTAAAAATCCCAGGGCCAATGAAACTCAGGTTAATGACTAGTAGAGTTCACACAGCCTGGCATCACTAATATTCCTAACCCTGGATAAGTAGGCAGTTCATGGTATGATGGCTATGGAAGCATCTCCATTGGCTTTGTGAGTTGTGCTGGAGCAGGACCACGTTGTTTTCTGAGTGATGTGGTGGTAAAAGCTCCCATTTTCCTTAAAAATCTGTTTCTCACTATGTATGTGAAAAAAGAGCTTGAAGACCACGTCCAGGCTGTGTTTTCCCTTGAGCTATGGAAAACATAGAACAAAATCAATTAATATAGTCTTTCTATAAGTGGCTAGAAGGGTCTTTGAATTGAAATAGTATTTCAAGGTATATGTTTCATTCAACATGTATATGTGTTCATTCAACAGGTATATATTTCATTCATTCATTTCAACAATATGTTTTGTCCAGACAAATACTCTTGGAGAACTGCTACAATAGTCAACATTGTCAGTACAGCTGGAGCAGCCCATGATACAGAGCAATCTTCCTGTCTTGCTTTAAGTAGATTTTTATATATTTATTTAAGCCCCCATACACACATAGCAAGACGTATCTGGGAGGTTTGAGGCAACATCACCTCTGTATACACACATATATACATGTGTATATATGCATGTATACGTTTTTATACACATATACATATGTACATACACACATGCATATACATAACACATACGCATATACATACATGTGTATGTACATACATATATCCATATGTATACATATATGGGTATATGTACACACACCTGTGCACACATAGAATCATAGAATATTAAAAGGTTGGAATGGACCTTAAAGATCATCTAGTCCCATTTCACCCTCTGCCATGGGCAGGGACACATCCCGCTGGACCAGGTTGCTCAAGGCTTTATCCAGCCTGGCATTCAGCACTTTCAGGGATGGAGCAACCGTCCCTGGGCAACCTGTTCCAATGTCTCACCACACTCAGAGTAAAAAATTTCTTCCTAATATCTAACCTAAATTTCCCCTCTTTCAATTTGTGCCCATTACTCCTTGTCCTGTCACTACAGTTCCTAATGAAGAATCCTCGGGCTTCCCAGTAGGTCCCCTTCAGACACTGGAAGGTTTCTATGAGGTCTCCATGCAACCTTCCCTTCTCCAGGCTGAACAGCCTCAACTTTCTTCGTAAGGAAGGTGCTTCAGTGCTCTTATCAACTTTGTGGCCCTGCTCCAGCAGTTCCACGTCCTTCCTATGTCTGGGACCCCAGAACTGGATGCAACACTCCAGGGGGTCTCACAAGAGAAGAGCAGAGGGGGAGAATCACCTCCTTCTGCCTGCTGGCCACACTCCTTTGGATGCAGCCCAGGATTCAGTTGCTTTCTGGGCAGCAAAGTACAGAAAAGTACAGATACCTACACAAGGATGTGTGTGGCTCTGGGGGGACAAATGAGGGTCTGTGGCTCTGTGAGGACACAAAGGGTTGTGTGAATCTGTGGGGACACACACACAAATGTGTGGACCTGTGGGGACACACATGGGTGTGTGGATCTCTGGGGACACACAGGGGTGTGTGGATCTCTGGGGACACACAGGG